>NC_090930.1:571303134-571478134 GCF_040938575.1 Ambystoma mexicanum | reverse complement strand
GGACCCCCCTCTGGCGGAAGGGGGTCCCGCTCCCCGGGCTGTGGGTCGTGCGCGTCTGGGACGCAACCGAGGTCGGGCCCACGGCTCTCCCTCCGGCTGCTCCGCCGTTAATGATCCTTCCGCAGGTTCACCTACGGAAACCTTCTTACTACTTTTACTTCCTCTAGATAGTCAAGTTTGATCGTCTTCTCGGCGCTCCGCCAGGGCCGTTGCCGACCCCGGCGGGGCTGATCCGAGGACCTCACTAAACCATCCAATCGGTAGTAGTGACGGGCTGTGTGTACAAAGGGCAAGGACTTAATCAATGCGAGTTTATGACCCGCACTTACTGGGAATTCCTCATTCATGGGAAATGATTGCAATCCCCAATCCCTATCACGAACGGGGTTCAGCGGGTTACCCGCACCTGCCGGCGAAGGGTAGACACACGCTGATCCGTTCAGTGTAGCGCGCATGCAGCCCCGGACATCTAAGGGCATCACAGACCTGTTATTGCTCGATCTCGTGTGGCTGAACGCCACTTGTCCCTCTAAGTAGTTGAACGCTGACCGCTGGGGGTCGCGTAACTAGTTAGCATGGAGAAGTCTCGTTCTTTATCGGAATTAACCAGACAAATCGCTCCACCAACTAAGAACGGACATGCAGCACCACCCACAGAATCGAGAAAGAGCTATCAATCTGTCAATCCTTTCCGTGTCGGGGCCGGGTGAGGTTTCCCGTGTTGAGTCAAATTAAGCCGCAGGCTCCACTCCTGGTGGTGCCCTTCCGTCAATTCCTTTAAGTTTCAGCTTTGCAACCATACTCCCCCCGGAACCCAAAGACTCAGCAGCACAATACGAATGCCCCCGCCCGCCCCTCTTAAAGGAGAATCTGCTTCGAAATCACAGGGTGCTGATGAGACGATGCCAAAAAACAAAACCAATGTCACAAACGACTAGTGCTGGTTAGCCAAAGCCCTTTCGGGATCAACGAGACAATAATGCCAGATGAGTGAAGAGCCCCGTGTATTAAAGATTGGATCCTGGAACACTAGGGGCTTTTCACACTTATTCCAAGAACCTTGGCTGACCGATCTAGATATGGCCTGTCTACAAGAAACACAAACGGACACATGCCCAATCCTTGATGAGTACAAGGTGGCAAATAAACCTGCCTTTAAAAAATCTAGAGGAAGACCAATGGCTGGTCTCCTGACATTTGTCAAAAAAGGATCAGGATGCCGCATCCTGAATTCGGCCAATCCATCAGATTTTATACAGGTGATAACGATTGACAAAACCCTGGTTGTAAAGGCTGATATAAACCTGCTTTATATTGTCAATTTGTATTGGAACCATTTGCAAGCCCGGGACAATTTTGTTTATAGACCAAGTGTCAACACTGATCGATTTACTCCTCATAAATGAGACATCGAATGTCATAATATGTGGGGACCTGAATATTAACTGTGTGGCCTTAAAATTGAAAAACCCAAATGATACTTATGTGTGCGATAATGTGGCCTCTAACTGGATGCGAGAGTTGGATGCTAGAAATCTCACTATGTTAAACGGAAACACCATTGGTGATATACCAGTAAAACCAACGTGGAAGAGAAATGAACAAAAATCCATCCTAGACTACATATTCATCTCAGAAGAAATTCAAAAAGCGACACTGTCCTCGACGATATCTTCCATGAATCAAAGTTATCATGAGATCGTGACTCTGACATTGACTAGCGCCTGTTAGGCTGACCACAGTTCTTGGAAACATCGAATGCTAGTGGAGCTGAACAGGGTTAGGTTAGGCTCATCTACTACAACAGTTTGTGGAGACAAAACATGGGTTGAAGAAACCAGGCTTTGTAAACAAACACAAATTTGACGTGGAAGTATGAAGAAGAAAGAGTGCCTTACGAGCCACGATAAGACACACAAGAATTTCAAATCAAACAAACTATCTGCAAGTAAAGGGGGCCGCCAAACAAAGTTACAAGAACTGGCTGAGATTTCACAAAGATTCAATGTTCCAAAAAGATGCGGAGCTCATAATACAAAAAATGAGAAATAAAAACTCACGTGACTTTTGGAGAGTTCTGAATGCTGAAGGTGCCCCTCAAGCAGCGCTGATGGCGAATATGGTATCAGAAATGGGGTGGATTGTCCACTTTAATGAACTATACTGTAAAAAAGGAAAGTGGATCTATCCCGAAACATTGACTCTGAAAAGCTGGAACCTTGACTTTTCCAAGGACGAAATTCTCGTGATAATAAAGAACGCTAGTGCATCAAGAGCTCGGGGACCAGACGGCTTAACTAACTTTACACTCAAACAAAACCTTGAAATATGGGCAGAATTATGTAAAGAGCTCTTTACCAGAATTTGTTGTGAGTGTGCCACACCGAGATTGTGGAAAAAAGCCATAATCGTCCCCATTTTCAAAAAAGGGAACCATCTGGAGCTAGAAAACTATCGACCGATTGCGCTGTTGTATGTGTTGGGGAAGGTATACGCCACAATGCTGCAAAGCAAACTATCACAATGGGTCACTGACAGCAACCATGCAGACCCAAGACAAACCGGCTTTATCAAAGTGGGTGGATGTGGACTAAACCTTCTGCTAATAAATCTACTGAAAATTGAGTCAATAAGGGCAGGCAGAAAGGTCTACCTAGCTCTGATTGACTTTTCGCACGCCTTTGATTCCATCGAGTGAGAACTACTTTGGACAAAGATGACCAATTGGGGCTGCCACGAGAGTTTGGTAGCCGCAATTAAAGAACTTCATTCAGGTACCACCGTTCGTGTCAGATTGAACCAGGGTGGATTGTTAACGGATGAAATTAGCACCTACTGTGGCGTGCAACAAGGGTGCCCCTTGGCGGCAATCATTTTCAGTCTGTCTCTATCAGACATCGGCAGTGCAATTGACAAACCTCGATCATTCTCCCCAAAAATACACAGCTCAGTGCTCAGCTGGATGTTATATACTGAAGACTTAATTCTGTTGGATAACACGCCAATTGGCCTGCAACACAAAATTAATGCAGTTAATAGCTATGTGGAAACAAATGGCCTGGTTATCAACAACACAAAAAGTGAAATTTTGACGCTAGAGAACAGGCAAATAAGTTCCCATGGAAAGACCAAAAAATTCAGATGGCATCTGGGAAGCAAAAAACCTAGTATGGTGGAATCCACCAGATGTCTTGGCATGCAGATCAGTGCATATATAAATGACGCTCTTTGGTTAGAGATCGCCAAATCAAAATGTCAACAATTTGCCTGTCAAGCGTCCATTCTAAATGAGAAATACAGGAAATTTTCTCTAAAACCGGTCATTGTGTTCTACCAACAGAAAGTCATCCCAGCCTTAATACACAGAGCAGAAAATGCGTTTGGATTCCCCGAGGAACTATGGTCAACCCTTGAGCACATATTATGGGTGAAAGTTCTCCATCTACCCAACAGTACCGCAACAGCCTGTATACGATACGAGCTAGGCTTGATTTCCATTAAAGCCCATATTTGTTGGAATTTGTCCATTCTCACAGAGGTTGCTCCACAATTTAAAATTCAAAGCAATCCTGGCAGTGGAAATCCTAAGTGCTTACTATCGTTATGGAATGATAGATGTATGGAGTTGTTGACCATACACGTAACTGATCTAAAAACACTTCAAGAAAATCCCAAAATGGTGAAAAAGAAAATATGGGAGTTGGACTGGAACCTAACAGGAGACAAGCGAAGAATGGCAGAATCAATGAAAGACGTACCGAGCAAGGCCAGAGCGTATGACACCCTGCAAAATTACATAACTCTTTTTCCGGAGAACAGAAAGAGATCTATAACTTTATGAGATTCTGCTTGAAACTGTTAAAAACTAAGGACAGAACAAAGAACCGGGCTGGAAGGGAGAAGCATAACTTAACTTGTAGGTTCTGCAATGTCTGTGAAGAATCCAAAAAGCATCTTATTCTATTATTTTCCTTTTTCAGGCTGCAATGAATTAAACACTTTGGCCATTTGCTGGAAGGCCACTCAACAATGACTGCTGAAGGATGGTGGCATGCAATGTTTTCAGGGTCCAACAAGAAACTGACCTTCGCCCTAACCTTGTTTCTGGAAAGGTGAAGAATGCCTTGCGACTACAGTTGACAATGTGTAGTTTTTTTTTCGACTTTTGACAAGGCGGGCGGATACTGAGGAAAGGTCTTTTCAAAAGACGGAAGACCCATGATCTTGTTTTAAAGGCCTATAGGCCAATCTAATAAAAAATAAATAAAAAGGAGTAGAAATTGTTTAATAGGCAGGAGTGTTTAAAAGAAACTTGTAGGTATATTAAGGGTTGGGTTTGAGGAGGCAGAACTGACGATAAAGACACACTTATTTTTCAAAAGAGACTCATTCAATTTTATATTGCAGATGGATGGGGGATACCTACACACCAGGTGATTGATGTCAAGGGATCCTGCGAGCAGGGAGAAAGGATTAAGGGACCCAGCAAGATGCCCAGTTGCAACAGCTTTTGAAAGTGTGTCCCTAAGAGACTCCCCCATCCTTGTGTTCCCTGGAAACAATCAATCCCCCCCACCTTTATCTGACCTTGAATAAGAAAGACTAAAAGTTTAAGTACTCTGTGATGTAAAGAACAATGAAAACTAAAAGGTCTGTCTTATGAAAATGGGCCATCAAACTCGCTACAAAGCAGTTCAAAGGACAAGTAAAAATAAATGAACTAAATGTAAAGAAGGTTTGTGGATGTGGAATAAGCTAAAACAAGATGAATTGGGTGGAAAATGTGTCGATGGAAGAAAATGTGCACGCAGAGAGAGTGTTAAACAAGGAAATGTCGTGGGGTGGGAGGAAGGAAAAAGAGTACAATAAAAGTTACACATGGACAGAATAGGAGAAGATGGACTGATGGGTTCCCACAAGGAATTATTTCTCACCATTCTCGAGCTGTCCAAAAAGGAATTCGCCTGATGTGTATGTTATGTTTACATTTAATTGGGTAATGGGTTTGGGATCCAGACAAAAACAAATAAAGTTGTTCTTTAAGGATTCAAATCTATAAAATTCAAGAGGGCAAAATGTTGCAATGGTCTTTTGGCAAACAGAGATACATATGTATTTTAGATTAAGACAGTACAAAATGATTGAATACACTGTTGATTCCATAGACATGTTGTTATTATACCTCACATGATTCAGATAAATCACCAAACTTAGGAGGGTGACTGAGACAAGGATATGTAGGTACAGAGTATGTGGGGAGGATGGACACTGGGTGTAGTGGTCATGTATTGAACAGTTGTCTAAATACTGACCCGAGGGGGAGTGTATTTTTGGGAAAACCTCATAGACACAATGGAAAAACAATGTTGCTCATACCTACAGCCCAAACATCTGGACTGACTTTCACCGAATTTGCACCAGGAGTGGCGGATTGGTCTCGAAAGTGTGCTTTTGCAAATTTGGTGTACATTTACCCAGTCTTTAAAAAAAAATGGCCAAAAAGTAGGCCAAACAAATTAGTGTTATCTAGCTCTGTTCCACAGACTCACTTACAGATTTTGGTCCATGGACATGTACGGCCAAAGCAGGGTGTGGCGTGATGTCTGCAGACATCGTATGCACCCACTGATTCGATGCTCCCAAGCGTGAGGTGCGTTATGTTTTTGAAACGGTCGCCATGTTGGATCCTCGGACAGCGTCCGGTGTCCGTGGATAGCATGGTGGAGAAAAAGTCTGGAAAACACATTTGGGGTTATTGAGTGGTTGAAAGAGGGGCTGGAAAGTGTGGGGGGTTTGAATAAAATTATATGGATCTGTTTTATAGGTAAAAAAAGGGAGTGCAGGTGCTCGATAATCCACGGACACCAAGGTAGTCCACAAACAGCGCTGTAAGCAAACAGTTTGAAAAACACATTTGGAGTTATTCAATGGCTGATAGAGGGTGTAGAAAGGGCAGAGGAGTGGAATAAAGATTATTTGGAGCTGTTTTTATAGGTGAAAAAAAAGGTTTGCAGATGCCACTGTGTGCACAATCAATTTTAGTGTCTGCGAACATCATTTCAATTGCAGGGGTTTAGGTTGAGTGTTGTTATTTGAAGGTGTATTATACATACTTGTTATACAGTTTCATTAAATTGTGGTGGTTGTGGCCAGTGGCTAGATTCTTGGAGGCATGGCCATAGACCATGCCCCCAAAAATCTGCCCACTGGGAACACATGGGCCTCATTACATGGTAGGCAGTAGGGATTTAACGTTACCAGTAATGAAATACCGGTAACTTTAAATCCCCATGCCAATTACGACCCGGCTGACCGCTATTAGCGGCACCGCTAAGTACGGTGCCACTAATAGCAGCCAGTCCGCGTGCGTGCGACCCTCCATCCCGTAAATAACGCCATGCCGCTAATAGCACACCATCACAAGCCAAGCGGACATGCCAATAGCGGCATAGTAAAGCCCCCAAAATCCCTTACCGCCATGGCGCTAATACCGGCATTGCGAACCACCCGTTAAGAGAACGGAGCAGTGTTCCCACCTGCCACAGGTGGACACAATCAGCACAGGTGGAGGCAATGGACACTGTGGCAGTACAAAAGGAGCACACCACACCCCTTCACACACCCCTTCCCACACCAAGATGGTCCCAATACTAGCAGCATTACATGGGCTGGAGGACATGATTGCAGTGCAGCAGCAACAACAACAGGCAGCACAGAGGAGACGCAGGAGGAGGGCAAGACAGGCACAGCAAGCACCACCACGGCACCTAGTCATACCACAGAGGCAGCCACCAATCCCCAGGATCAGAGCCAGTATCGTGGACATGATACATGATGACATTGTGAGCCTCATAGACATCAGAACTGCCATCCCCCCTCTACTAAAGGTGGTGACCGTGCTCCACTTCCTGGCCAGAGGCACATACCAGCATACAGTGGGGCACATGCATGGCATCTCACAACCAGTATTCTCACGCACGCTGAACCAGGTACTCGATTCCCTCCTGAGGCATGCACCTGAACACATATTCATGCCACGGACTGCCCAGGAGATTGCAAACACCAAAGTCGGCTTCAATTCACTGGCAGGCATCCCAAGTTGCATTGGGGCCATCGACTGTACCCATATGGAATTGGTGGTCCCACATCACAATGAAGTTGTCTACCGAAACAGGAAGCAATTCCACTCCATCAATGTCCAAATGGTACGTGACGCAAACAAGACAATCACACATTGTTGTGCCCGATTTCTCGGATCAACCCATGATTCCATGGTCCTGCGGAACTCAACCACCCACGCTACATGGAGTGACAAGCCGGACAACATTTGTGGCTACTTGGTGAGTAGCAGGGCAAGCACATGGCATTGTGATTGGGGGGAGATACATACTCCAACTGGGTGTGATTGGGGGGGGGGAGATACATACTCCAACTGGGTGTGATGGGGGAAGAAACATACTCCAACTGGGTGTGATTGGGGGGGATACATACTCCAACTGGGTGTGATTGGGGGGGATACATACTCCAATTGGGTGTAGCTTGTCGTCCGTATGACAAATGCACATACAAATGTATGCCAGTGTCCATCTGGGAAGGCCGCAATCTACCTGAGATGAACCGACATGCAAGTATAAGCTACACAACATAGCGAAAAAATCTAGGTCTACAAACATGAAACATCCATCCACATCCACATTGCACAACATTCAACACCACAAAATACACAAGTCTCCTACATGCCGTCGAGACAGTCATACAGAATCATCGCTGCACAACCACAATAATGCAATGTGCCCTTGAGTGCATGCACAGGGATCACCCCTACCCATAGCATTGTACCATGCACCTATAGCACCACTGAAGTGATGCCTCTCAGCATGGCAACATAAATGTTTGAATGGCAGTACACTAGCAGTGTGGTACCAATTCTGCCTGGGCCCAGGGACACGTAAGATCGGGCCTCACCCAGGACATCTCAATTACTTTAGGAGGCATCAATGGGGCATGTTCACTTGCAGGGTCGAGCTCAACTTTGCACATTGCAGTCACACAGATCGTCTGCATGCATGCCTTTAATTGTGGACTTCAATCACAATGCAAAGTCAATTTGTGTGATATGAACAGGCCGCTCTTGAGATGAACAGTAACCAGACCCCATTTGTCCCCCCATATAGGTGATGCCAGCTATCCCCTGAAGAGGTGGCTGCTTACCCCTGTACAGAACCCATAGAACAGGCACGAAGAGGACTACAATTGTGCACATACCCGTACTTGCGTCGTGATCGAGCAGACTTTTGGCCTTTTGAAAACACGGTTTAGGTGCATTAGCAGGTCTGGTGGTGCTCTCCTGTATGGCCATGAGAAGGTGGCCAAGATCACCATGGCATGTGTCTTGCTGCACAATATGTGTATCAGAAGGAATGTGCCACTGCCCCCTGACGTAGAAATGGAAGCACCTGATAAGGATGATGATGGTGATGAGGACGGAGTTGACAGGGATGCAGGTCATGCAAGATGGGATGGCCAGGAGGGACGTGTTGTGAGACAGAATCTGATCAACCAAATATTCTGAGTTACATTTTTTTGTAGGAATGGATATGGGTAGTAATGCACTGGTGTCTGTTTGGAAGCGCACAATGGACCCTGTCGCCAATAAAGTACACATACACAATGAAGAAGTCCAAGCCTGTGTATGGATCAAACACCAGTGTATTAAGAAATTGAAAGATGTAAGCGTGCATGTCCCCAAACATCCCACCACCCTTTCCCCTCCTGCCCCCACAACAGCCCAAAAACACCCTTTCCCCTCCCCCCACAACAGCCCAAAAACACCCTTCCACCCACCCCCACAACAGCCCAAAAACACCCTTCCCCCACCCCCCACAACAGCCCAAAAACACCCTTCACCCCACCCCCCACAACAGCCCAAAAACACCCTTCCCCCCACTCCCCGCAACAGTTCCTTATGTGTCTGGCACCACGGAGGAAATGCGCCCTGCGGGGGCCGGGTGCACCCGGGCGGCGGTCCCGCGAGGAGATCCGCCGTTCCGGGCGACCGACCTGCCCGCCGTGTTGAATCCTTTGGGTGGACTGCATTGACCCCACCCGTTTACCTCTCGACGGTTTCACGCCCTCTTGAACTCTCTCTTCTAAAGTACACATACACAATGAAGAAGTCCAAGCCTGTGTATGGATCAAACACCAGTGTATTAAGAAATGTAAAGATGTAAGCGTGCATGTCTCCAAACATCCCACCACCCTCCCCCCTGCCCCCACAACAGCCCATAAACACCTTCCCCCTCCCCCCACAACAGCCCAAAAACACCCTTCCACCCACCCCCACAACAGCCCAAAAACACCCTTCCCCCCACCCCCCACAACAGCCCAAAAACACCCTTCACCCCACCCCCCACAACAGCCCAAAAACACCCTTCCCCCCACTCCCCGCAACAGTTCCTTACGTGTCTGGCACAATGTTGTCGTCCAGTTATACATGTGGAAGCTTGAGCATGCATTCCCTATTTGCCATTGCCACCACCAGCATTAGGAGGCTGGCTAGACATGCGCCTGGTGGTGCGTGAGGAGCGGAGGAGGAGGCTTGTCTGCCTCGAACTGGTGGATGAGGAAGTTGCTGACTGTCCTGGTGGTGGTGGTGGTGGGAACTGGCGGTCCATTGTGTCCGCTATCCGTGTGAGGACCTCCCTAAGTTGCACAATCTCCCCACACAGCCTGTTTGTACAGGCTTCCATTGCCTTCCTGGAGTGCCTGGCTGACTTGGTAATCTCCACCCTGAGACGAGCAGCCTCCTCCACATGCTGCCCAACCAGCACAGTTATGTCCTCTCGGCGCTGGCTGATGCTGGCAAGGTCAAGGGCACTGTTGCGTTCTGGTGGTGTGGCTGCTGCGCCTTCTGATGCAACCAGGACAACAGGTGAAGCCACCGGTGGGCTACTGAAACCTCCCATGTTGTCCTCGCCAGGGACACTGGACCCAGGTGTCTGCTGTGGTGATGGCTCCGGTGTTCCAGGGGGGGTTGGGGTGTGCATTTCCATGTGGAAATCTGTTGTATCCTCCACATCTGAGAGTGGTGCAGTGGCTGCCGCATCTCCTGTGGAACTAGTTGCAGCTGAGTGTGGGCCCTCCGTGGCTGGGATCTGTGGTGGTGGGTTCACCTTAGGAGGTGGGGCAGTTGTTGGTGGTGTTGAAAGTTGCATCTTGGCAGTGGCGCTCCACGGATGTTTGACACACTGCATGTGGACTCTTCTACCTTTGCCCCTTGATGTCGTTGGGGTGTCCTCTGTGTCCTGTGCCCTTGATTTTTTACTCGCAGGGGGTGCCCGAGATGCAGTGCCAGTATCCTCACTGTCTGTATGTGAGCCTGTCGGGGACAAAGAGGGGGATGGTATTGGTTACGGTTCTATGTACTTAATGCAGTATACATTAATAATGCAGTTGTGGGCATTTGGACTTCATTGGTAAGTATGCAGGTGATGTGTCAGTTCAGTGGCTCATCCATGCATGGTTGTGTGTGGCACTTGTCTCTGGTGATGTGTGCATGTGTGTGTGTTTGGGTTTGACACTGACATGGCCAGGGTTGTATGCATGTGTGGATGTTTGGGCATCCATGAGGTGATTCTGGGCTCACATTTGGCGGGACCTGAAGATTCACAGTGCATACTTTCATGTGTACACTCACCTCCATCTGAAGTGGTTGCCACGCCATGCTCCATTGTCCGGACTCCCTCTATTGATTCCACTCCAATGAGGTTGGCGCAGGTCTCTTCCCACTCCTTTAATTTAATGGGCGAATCAGATCCACCTGCTGTGGCAATGTTGTGGTTTGCAGACAGGATACTTCTGACCCGAGGAGGAGATCATCCCACCACTTTCTGCACTCACGCACATTGCGGGTGGTGGTGCCCACAGCACTCACTTTGAAAGGCAACCACGGCCCAGATTGCCTTCTTTCGTATGAGGGTCTCCCGACGCATTTCGCTCGTAAAGACCACAGCGGCATTAGCAGCAAGGGTCTGTGTGAGCATTATTAGCTCCTCCGTGGTAAACTTTTCCTTGCGCTGCCGGTCCGTGTTTTTTTTAACAGCCTTAGGCATGTCGAGGGTGTCCCTGTGGATTTCAAATTGCAAGCAACTCAAAATAGGTCCAGGGGCAGAGGATGGCAATGGATTGTGTTTTTAAAGATGGCCGCCGTGCTCCTTCCCGTTCCTGTGCGATGACGCTATTTCCGGTTCCGCAATTTAACGGTCACCGCTAATAGCGGTGACTGCTATTTGCATGTAGCGTGAGGGCGGAGGTGCTATCTGCACTTTCGTCGAAGCCGGTAAGGCACTTTTTGTGGACTTTAGCGGCATGGTGGTAGGGTCATTACCGGCATGGCGCTATGCTCGTGTCTGCGTACTCGTAATGGTATGCTATTAGCACCCTCTTGCAAGGGCGGACGCGTTAATAGCGCCATGCCGGTAATTTGTGATTTTTACTGCACAACGTGTAATGAGGCCCATAGCATATTAATAAGTGTATAGTAATTATGTGTTCTGTATGGGGAGTATACAGTGTTTGTAATATTGTGCAATTATATAATTATAGTGTATAGGGTATTGATGATTGTAGTACAATTAAGGATAGTGCTCCTTGATGTGTCCTCCGCCTTTCACATGCTCAACTATAGTATCCTCATTAAACAGTTGCATGATACCTCTAGCATTTATGGACTGGGCATTGGACTCGCTAATGCATTTTTCTCAGTATTGGCCCTTACCAACTGCAACTGGGCTGTGTGTACCCTACCACTCCACTGTGAACCTGAAAAGTAGCCATGGGTTTTATCCTATGATTGTGGCGCTTCCATATCTGTTTTGTTCCTCTGGCTGCCTTGATGTTCATCTACTTTTCTAATTTCTAGTGTTATGTTAATGACGTTTCTTAAGCTTTCCTGAATGTATTTCTTTTCCTTGTTTGTATCCCTGATTGTTTGACTGCCATCAATGCATTGTGTGTGGCTAACAGTCTGTCTCAATGCCAGTGACATGCAGATCATTCTTTCTTGTAACACCTGTGCCTTTTCTTTCTTATACCCTCTGGCCACTGTCTTTGGGCCTTCTATTCTCGCCATCCTGTGAGGCCAAAAACTTTGGAGTCATTTTTAAGTCTGCTCTCTGTTTTACTCATTTTTTCTAGTTTGTAAAGAAAGCACATGCTATTATCTTGGCCTCCTAAAAGGCACTTTACTGTTTCTCACGATCCCCCAGGGGCCATAGGTCTGTATAGCCCTGGTCCTGTGTAGGCTGGACTACTGTGCCACATCAAATCTAACCACCCAATTGCTCTGAGGAAGGTGGCACCTTTCTCATGGAAAAGGGGTTTGACACCCTCTACCCCATCTTCTTCAACTGCTCCTGTTACCACACAGGATACTCCTTTGGGGCAGATGATCCCAATGGCAGCCTCAGAGGCCATACAGAAGACTGTTGACCCTTACCTTTCGAGGGTCGCAGTACTATGTATGTACTGCGAGGCACCGATCTTTAGGTGGGAGCAGGTTCCGAGTGCTTTCAAGGCTACGGTCAAGGTGCACAAGAAACACTGACCTTTACCTTAAATTTAAGGTCCGCCCAACATCTTGCTCTGTCCACCTGCCCCTCTATCTCTGTAGTTGATGCCCCTTCCCTCCCTTACCTCCCCCACCTTACCTTGCCTTTCCTGGTAATAAACACAAAAAGCCACCAAAAAATACACACAAAAAAAAGTTCCTTTAGGAGCCACCTTTCCCAGTAAAAAGTAGATTGGAGACAAAAAGCCACAGGCCCCTTTGTATCCTGCATAGTCCGCAGACAACACAGTAGACCACAAATGTCTAAAAAATTCCAGGCATCGGTTTGTGGCATGAAAATCATTTTAATAGTTTTTCACGCAAAAATGGTGGCTATTAAAATAACCTTTTTTGTCTTTTTGACTTTTAAATATTTGCTTTATTATTTTGTTTTATATACTAAGCTAAGAAAGATTTTACACAATGTAATTATTATTTGTTCACAAAAACTGCTTCAATGCAATTTGAAGGATTTCCAGAAAAATATGGTTGCCCGCATCAGTTAGATGCACTCCATCTCTCAGAAAAATGTTGACAATATCAAATTTAATGTTCTAAGTATGAAAAGATGTCATGACAAAATCTCGCAAAAGAGAACACACAGCTTTACTCATTTTGCGCCTTGATTTTTCCATTTGCAGACAAAATAAATTCAAACGCATCCACATTTGTCTCTGAGCAATCTGATAAAAAGATATTTTGCAATTTGGATACATTTCCCTCAACTTTCCAAATGCTTTCTTCATTGCAAACTGCAAGGAAATTCCAGTAACATATCACAAACTGTTCACTCCATACTATGATGTTCACCCAATCCACAATGCTCAACATAGACCTTCAGCCCATGGATCCAACAGTCCACCAAAATCCATACACTGTGACTCCTCATAGACATATCCATTTTCAGTACTTTAAAAACTCCTGCAAACAAAACTCCAGCTTTGTTCTATTACTGTACATCACACCCAGTAAGCCTGATTGGTCTATGCCAGTTATCCTTAAAAGATCCAGATGTGCACGTGCCGTATGTGGGGCAGAAGTTTAATCTCAATTTCAATTATTTATTCTTTAGTGGTGGCTCTGAAAAGAAAATTTTTTGTGGGGTTTCTTAACAAACACTTTTTTTTTTCCTTTTTTTGCTTTTATGTACAGTAGTACTATACACTGTACATCTTCCCTTACCATTTTCTTTCAGGAACTTTTTCAATGCATTCCTAACATTGTAAAGAAAAGTCGCATTTCCTAAAATGAACTCCATCTTCACAAAAAAATTCACACCATCAGACCTTATATTGTAATTCTAAAAAGATGACAATCCTGCAGTATGTTGTAAGGGAGGAAGGGTCTCCCAGACCCCCCTTCATTCCTGATGACGCACAAGATATGCCCATTCCACGGTTGACAGTGCACCTCTGGCCAAGATGTGAGGTAGCCATTGAATGAAACTGTGCATGGCCTATGAGCCACAGGACTCCATTGTGTATGAACTGCAGACACCATTATATATTAGGCCGCACATACACACTGAACACAAGCATAAACCTCTCCCCTAATCTCACCGCACACAGCCAGGCTATCACCCCACCTCCTCCCCTCTGCTGGCTCCACAGCTGTCCTATTCTCACAGAAGCTTGGGCGCAAATTGTTGCAAGTTTACACTGTATCTCTCTTCTACCTCTGAGATCACTATCCTGTGGGTGACTTGGCTAAAGCCTGTCCATAGAAAAACCATCCGTCTCCACAAATCTGACTGCGCTCTGACAAACCCTTCCTTGAGAATTATGCACCTCGGACCTCTAACCTTATGTCCCTTTGATGTAACAGTTGCAAGACCCCAGCTCATGTGCCACCCTAGTTCACACCCATGTATCTAATCCCGTGAGGCCATATATTTTTCATATACTAACAAATAGTAAAACAGCCATGTTTGATCTAAGAAACGTCTGATCAATGTATTCTGAAATACTGTGTTAGATAAGGCACCTGGATCCATGTACCTTCACTCTCCCTGTGGCCCAGGTCAAATGTCCATGAGATATATATTATTTGAAGTTTATGTGCCATATAAACCTTGCATAGCCTGGTATGAAGTGTTAGTTAGCAAGAATTATAACTGCACGGACATCGCCCGACCCTGCACCCCTCCCAGATGAGCCCAGCTGACCCATGTGCCTCAAGAAGTTGCAAGTTCAGCGCTGACCAATCCTGGAGCAGCACAATTATATGATCTGTAATGTCTTGTCTTCAACCTCTGAGCAATACATATTGTATCCCCTAAAGCACACATCATCAATGACATATATTTATAATATAATGTTTATTTTCTGTATCTTGGGCAGAGCGCTCTCGGAGTAGCAGAGTTCTCTGCGTGCCCCATTTAACTTCATATAAAGGCATTACTTTTCTCACTCACAATTGGTCCTGGTCTCATTCCCTACTGGGGTGTGTCCATTGGTGTCTTATTATTTGGTTATTTCGTTGTATGAGTGGGGAATGCCAGCTTTCATTTGGTGACCCCGACGCGATAGCATCCTTCTGTTCTTTTGTTACAAGACATTCCCTGGCAACAGCAACGAGATCCAGGGTGCCCCGTTCAAGGCTGCCCACCTACGGCAACTGGTACTCTTTAGAATTATGCATGTTAGGAAAGGTTCCACGCATCCCAGCTTTGCAAATACCCAGCTGTACCGCTCACCAGAGCCGGGTCTGGCCATTGAGCGTGGGCCACCTTGACAGACTAGGTCCGGAGGCTCTTGGATCAATACGGACACATGAGTATCAATTGCGAGAGACTCTAAAAGAAGGTGAGGGGAACGGGAAGGTAGACAGATCGAGGTATTTTTCAGGGATATTTGGTGGGATAGAAGCAAAGGATCTTTTTCTCCTTACAACTCTTTTTTGCATATGGCCATTAGGATTTTATAAGAGTAGACAAGGTGAACAGAGGTACGGGAATCTAGCTCAGCGAGGGGTAGAAGGCGGCACCACGTAGTGCTATCTCAGCTAGTGCAAGAGGTTAAACGATGAAAAAATAAGCAAAGATGGAGTTTTTGCTTATTTTTATTATTATTATTATTGTATAAGGAAAAGACTCAGAATAGAATTAGTTGTGCTTTCTTTTCTTTTCTTTCCAAGGATATAGGGTCTCTAGAGGGAGGTCCACAAGGAACCAGGACGGGGTGAGATTCTGGGTGAAGTAAGGGGGCAAGGCAGTACAGGGAGGTAGGGTTTCTGGTTCATGTTCATGTTTCACGTTTGTGTCTAATGTTACATGCTGCATGTGTGTATGTCAATTTATGTGTTAAACCTCAACTGGCCAATGTTAATTTTTGATGAAAATTAAATTTGGTGGTATGAAGTGTTTAAAGGTTTAGCAAAGGCATATTCTGACAGTGGTACTACAAAATTGTTGAAAAGTTTATTTTAGAGAGCATTTCGTAACCCAAGGTTATCAAGAGTGGTCTTAGAGTGTTCATACCTTCACATACGCACCTCACAGCCAATAATAAACGCACGATGGGGGTGGAGACCGCACTCATGCATATATGCCAGAGCCTACCTGTGTATAGTGAGAAAATAAAGAAATACCATGAACAGTGGGGATCAGAAATGAAACGGGGGGATGCCCCAGATATTACCAGAAGGTGGGTCATTTGATAAAACAATGCTAGACATGGTAGCAACATACTTGACTATCAAACATAAAGGTAAACAACTCCAAAACAAAAGAGAAGTGTTAGATTTGTGGAGGTTATTCAAAGAAATACCCCTGATCAAGATCAGTTGCAAAGGTGCACCATCCCAGGCAGTGAGTAGCAACGAGGAAGGGGGAGAGAATATGGAAAAGGAAACAGAGCCTAAAAAGTCATACTCACTGCTAACGAAACCTGCAGAGGGATGTAGTGACCCTATATATGTACCAAAGACAAGCGCTCCCCTGAATCATCAGCAACAGCCCCTCCCCCTTATGATCAAAAGGGGTCAAATGGACAAACGTGTGCTCCTCCGGTTATCTTAGGACAGTTCACACAGGATTTAGAAACCCAATTAACAATGACACAAGCAGAACTAACGAGGTTAAGAAGGATATGTGAACAGAGCCAGCTTTCACAAGGGGGTGGGCAAACACTGCCACCCCGACACCTAACACACCAGTAAGTACATTGGAGGATGACTGGAAAGCTGGAGACTTTCTATTCTGCATTGATAACTCCCCTATTAAGATAGTACGGGTAGAGCGAGGAGAGGAACAGGTGAGTATTGGACAACGGGGTGTGACATCAGAAAGAGAAGAAGCCAATTGCAGTGACCTAGACAAGGATGAAGAGGGGAATGGAGCAGGTGGGGTGTCACTACCCAGAGGGTCAGCACCAAGAGAACAAGAGGAAGAGGAAGTGTGGCACCAAGGGAGATTGAGGAGCAGAATGGGGAGAATGGCAGTAGCAGGGAAGAAGGGAGCAAAGGTGACCAGGGGAAGAGGAAAGATCAACTTACAGATGCCATTGATACACAAGGGAGCTGGAAGGCCTCATTATATCTCATGGGCACAAATGGATAAAGTCAACCTATTAAAAGCATTGCCTCCGCTCTCAGGGCAATGAGTAAATGGATATACGCCTTTCAGAAAAATGCTGCAGAGGTTCCTCTAGCAATAGGCGACGTCAAAATCTTGTTGGTGTCAGCAGTAGGTGATTAGGCTAACAGGGTGCGGGTGAAAGCAGGATTCCCTGGAGTGACGTTGGATTGTGACCGCCATGATGGGGCATCATTTAACACTTTGAGGGCTCAGGTATGGGATGCACTGAGGAGCACATTCCCAGACACCCCTGACTTAGAATCAGTAATGCAATGTATTATGGAGGAGGGAGAAGATGCAGCGGCGTACATTCTATGGGTGTAGGATATGTGGAGGGCAGAGACGGGCACGGCTTGGGACCAATCCACCTCTTTTTTTTACTTCATAATTAAGATAGGCCTCACAAACGAAATACAGAAGGCCCTTGATGAAATTGCTGTGATAAAAGCCAAAGGCTGGCCAGAAATACACAGCATTATAATACAACACTGTAGCAGGATCAAAGAGAGGGAAAAGGAGATAGTGCAGAAAAGATTGGCAGACGAAGCAAAGCTTGTACAAACGAAGTTGGTGAAGGTTGCAGCTGTAGCCCTCCCCACAGAATGGCAAGAAAATTGGGAGGAGGGGCCAATAGCAGCACAGGCAAGAATGGTGGCAAATTGGCAGCAAATGGGTAGGAGCAATGGGCTGGCGGGCAACAATATGGAGGGCCACCATGGCAAGGAAGAGCTGGAAGAGGAGGACGAGGTGGGTAGTGAGGGCAAAGTGGGGGGTAAGGAGACATGTGGTAGGTGGGAGCATTTTGCAGGGGAATGTTGTACACGTCCCATGGCTCCTTATCAGAATGAACAGCAGTATGGCCACCCAGGTAGCCCCTATGGCCTGCCAATGGGAGGATATAGACAAGAAGTGCAAATTGACCCCGGTACCAAAACAAACACAGAGCACAGCCACAGGGCACCCGGCAGTGACAACTGCAAAAGAATCACATAATACACGCATTCAGCAATCCATTTGTCACTGTGGCAAATGGCGCACCAGCGCCGCTTGGAGGAGTACCTGTGGTGGGAGACAATGTTTTTAACCACCACGAGATGACAAGACATCAAGAAAAGGGCAGCCCACAGAGAGAACTTGTGTGTCCAACCCTAAGCCTAGAGGAGGAACTAGTGGTGGGGCGGAGATAGGAAACAAGCAGTTCATTTTTATGGTGCACTCGGGAGCGGAAAGATCATGTCTTAAAGAAGTCCGTTTTTTGCTGAAGGATCAGAAGTTGGAAATGCAGGGATTCTCTTGGGCAGTGGTCGAGGTTCCATACACTCAAAATTTGGACATAACAGTGGGGGGAAAGACAGTATGAGCACCCTCACTGTATTATGAAGATTCACCAATACATTTACTGCAGATGGACCTCCTCAGCAAGCTCAATATATCTCTTTTACAGAAAGAGGAATAGTATGCTCAACACCAGGCATATGTGTCATGAGAGCAACGTTACTGAAGCACACAATAGCCAGTGAATTAACAGTTTGCGGAGTGCCAGTAGACCCAGACATGTTTGTACAGGGGATACAAGTATTGTCAAGAGTGGTCCCTGAAAGCACATGCCAGGAGTGGTGAGTTCTGTCATAATTTGTGTTTTGTCCCATGTCAGCACTTGAGGTGGCACCCAGGTTGATAATGTCCATAGATCTGCATGGTGTGCAAGTATCCGCAAAATGAATAGCAGTGGTGGGAATGGACGTGCATAGGTGTGAGTGGTGGACAGTGCTGAGCATAGATCCCAATATAGCGCTACATGACTTATTAGATGAGGAGCTGTTCACTGACAGTGACACTGATGGAGAAATAGTAATGGAGCTCTGTATCCCATGTGAACTAATGGTTCAGCACAGACAAGTGACACATCCACCCAGGGTCATTGTCAGTGCCCCGCCGACATTTTTTGACCAAGCCATGCAACAGGTACCATCAATACTGTGTACCACAGGCCCCCATGAAGTATGGCTCCTGCAGGAAGTTACCCCAGTAAAGATTAAGCTCAAACCAGGAGCGATATTGCCCCCAGTCAAACAGTATCCCCTGTCAAGAGAAGCTGAGGAAGGAATAAAAGAAACAATGAACACCCTATTAGAACAAGGGATTATTGTGCCATCAAATTCACCGTGTAATACTTGCATTTATCTGATCAAAAAAGCAAAGAGCGGGGCTTGGAGGATGATACAGGACTTGAGGCCTCTTAATGACGTCATACAAAAGGAATTTCCACTTGTCCCAAACCCTGCATCCATTTTATGTAGCATTCCAAAATCAGCAACATGTTTGACAGTGGTAGACTTGAAAAATGCATTTTTATCAGTACCACTGGACCCAGAATCACGATATCTGACAGCGTTTACCCTGGGGGGAAAGAGATATGAACAATGTTAGTTGTCCCAGGGGTATTGTGATAGCCCAAGTATTTTTAACAGAATACTACATGAAGATCTTGGGAACATTGACACAAAGAGAACCATAATTCAGTACGTAGATGATCTACTAATTGTGGAGAAAATGAGAAAGAGTGCAGAAACAACTCAATAATACTGCTTAAGTTATTGGCCCACAAGAGGTACACAATAGACAAAGAGAAATGACAGAACTGCTTAACAGAAGTGCTGTATTTGGGACAATTGATATCCAAGGATGGCAAGAGAAAACTACCAGACAGAGCAGCTGCATGGCGCGCAGCTAGCAAACCCCACACAGTGAAAGAAATGCAGAAATTATTTGGCATATGTAATTATTGCCGAGCATGGATACTAGATTATGCAGCATACACAAGACCCTTACTACAAGCACTCAAAGAAGCACAAAGAGAAAGCAATGCACTTGCATGGAACCCAGAAATGAACACAGCCTTTGATACACTTAAAGAATCAATTTCATCCGCGCAATTTCTAGCCACCCCTGATTATGACTGCAAGTACTTTCTGTTCTCATATTGTGATGGAACACTCATGACAGCAGTACTGACACAGAAAACGTCACTGGGACACAAGCCCCTAGCTTACTACAGTGGAACACTTGATGCAGTAATGCAAGGAAACTTTGCTTGCGGACAGGCTCTCACAGCCGCCGCATTTGCCATTGAAAAAAGTGCCACTATTATAATGGGATGTTCAGTAACACTGTTTGTCGAGCACTCGTTGTTTGCCATTCTTGAAAGATCAAAGTCCACACCGACAACACAAAGAGCCACAGCATATCAGATCATTCTATCCAGTTCACACATACACATAGTACAGTGTAAAAACAGTGAACCCAGCAACATTCATTACAGAAGCATGCACTCTAGAAGATATGCAAAACCATGATTGTGCCACGTACAAAGGGGAAGAGGATGACATGCCCAGAGCAAGCAAAAATGCCCTACTGGAGGGGGATGGGGAGGTGTAGATGCGTCAGCGTCAATATTCCCAGAGACAGGAGAAAAACATGTAGGAGCGGCAGTAGTGCGGTTAGAGGATAAAGAGTATGAGGTAATAGTGCAAAAGAGATTACCAATGCATTTTTCAGCTCAGGCAGCGGAATTAGTGGCACTAATTGAGGCTTTACACACAGCAAAAGGGTGTGCAGTAATAATCTATAGAGATTCAGCTTACATGACCACAACAGTACACAGGGGACTGTCACGATGGGCAAGGAGAGGGTTCAGAAGGGCAGATGAGACCCCAATACAGCATGCAGAGCTGTTAAAACAACTAATAAAAGCATTAATAGAACCAACAATGGTGGCCCTGGTTAAATACCAAGTCCACACAAGTAACAATGACGTCATCTCTTTGTGAAATGCGGCAGCAAGACGCTGCTGCCAAAGAAGTAGCCTATTTAGAAAAACATATAGAAGGAGAGTTTATAGTAAGAGCAAATGTGGAAGAGGAAAAAGACGATGGGTACAATTCAATGCCAATATCGCAAATAATTGATTTACAAAAGTGGGTCCCACTTGAAGAAAAATAGCTATGGACAAAAAGAGGCAGGGTCGGACTGGGACAAGAAATAGGCCCGGACACCCCAAAAAAAGTGGCCCACCCCATCGCCTCAAAAAAGTGGCCCACCCATCACCTAAAAAAAAAAGTGGTCCTCAAACCATCATCCGTGAATCGCGTCAATTCACGACTTTACAGAAAATGCTATTTATGGAGGGTTCATGTGTCTGTTACATTACAACACAACTCATAAAATAACATAACTTTGCATACAAGAATGGATCACCATATGTGTCATTAATATCTGTGTGTTTAGATCCATATTGTCAAATTACTGTGAATGCAAGCAGACGTCCAAGGGCAAATGATAATATGTTATTGTATAGCGCATACGCTCTTTTTATGGAACAAATATGCATACAATAGCACCCAACCTGTGTTGGTACTCATTTATCAACCTCAGAAGGATGAAAGGCTGAGATGGCCTTGCTGGGATTCAAACCTGTTACCTGCAGATCACACACACATCGCAGCAGCGAGCACTCAACCCACTGAGCTATCATATCGGCTATAGTAAAATGAGCAATTATTATGTATGGGATACAATTAAACTGGTAAGTGAGATTTAACAGCAGACCAGTTAAATTCTGTTGATTATTTGGCAATCACTAGCTATGGACATCATATATTGATCTAGATATATGTAATCCAAGGCCGATATTCACCTACCCCTCTTATCTTAAAATTACCCCAAGATCCCTTTCCATACTAACATGCTTTTTAAGAGCCCCATTTCCTATGGGCTCTTGTAATAAGAACATTCCACATTGAAAAACCACACCCAAGCTCATTGAACATTGTACACTGAACTGAGGCTGCCAACAGCACATCATTGCTCTATTGCACTCCTGCTCGGTCCCACTAACTCACCCGACCCCCCCTTTCCTTTTCAGATCCGCTAGAGCGCAAGGGACCATTTAGTGTGTGATACAAATATCCTTTAACATAACATCTAAGAGACCGTGTTATAGCGCCAGCCACCTGAACTTCCTGTGATGAGAGCATTCCCTTTGTTAAAGCTGCTGTTCTTCGAACACCCGCTCCTGGATGGCCACCACCAAGTAACATTCCCGGAGCTCAGACATATGTTTGTAATGGTACAGCCTCGAATAGCAGCTTCTGCCATTATTGTGGCTTCTTGGTGCTTGGTTCTGAAAAGGGGGATGGTAGTGGGAGCAGGTAATGTGGAAACAGTGATATGTTTGTGCGTGCAGATTCAGAACTGCGCGCTGTGTGCTGTTGAGATTCTAGGTGAATTGGGTAAAGGTTTGGTTGCCAAATGGACCCAGGGTATGAACGCGATTCAACTTACGTATGGGGGTGTAACATGGTTGGGATGACAGAGCAGATAAGAGTGCCAAGTGGGCTTGGGAAGCTGCTGTATAAAATGATGGGGGACCTCTGCTGGGTGTGTTTTAGCTGAGTGGTGTCTGCATGGAGCAGAAGATGAGGTATTAAAATGCTGCTGAATTTCTTTGTAGATGGTAAAGATTGATCATTTGCGTCCATGTCTGGCCCCTGGGCGTGAGATTTGGGCATTATTGTGAATTGTTAAATCTGCTTTCCATAGATGCAAGTGTGTGTGCTGAGATGCTGGTCCAGATGAATAAGCAACACAGAGTATCCACGGGTACGGAATCACGGCCTTTCAACTTTTTTGTTGACATGGGCACTGAACATCGGGAGGGAGGGTGGGGCAAGCAGCTGCGCCCGTGTTGGCTGTGTTCCGACATAGCAAAATGTTCTTTAAATCAGGACATGAAACGTGCGCTGCTAGTCTGGTGCGTATTTGGCCGCATTTCAAGCCTGCGTGCATTTACTTTTCAGGCTTTCTAGGAGTGCCGCACTATCGCTAACAGCTGTCCGTGTGTCCCAGTGTTTCAAGCACCCACGTTTAGAGCGGTCTGTGTGTACTTCACCAGGAGCATAAATCTTACCAAAGCATTGTTTTTCAGATGCCAAAAAAAAGCTCTTTCTCGGCCAATTATAATGTAATATCCCTCAATGGGAAAAAGGTTGTTGGAAATCTTTCAAAGTGTAATTCACTGCATTCAAACTTTAAAACTAGCAACATTACCGCCATTTGCCACTGACCTCAGTGGTCTTCTTTTACAATTTGTGTACAAGGATAGTAAGTACAGACAGTGTTTGGATATGTTAAAGAATAAATAAATAATAGCCAAGGCACAACTATTTCCTAACACACATGTGCCGTGTCGAGCCAGAAGCACACCACACACTGTAGCCCCCAACATTATCAACATATCTGGGGTTGCAGATGACACTTCCGCCAGGCCAGCACATTAGGGCTGATGCACTACCATGGGTCATGGCAGAGGTATAATTAACAAAGACCAATCAACATAAAAAATGATATAACATACTAGTTACGTGGGGCATGATGAGCATCTATGCACAGAAAATAGAGTGAAAGCGCTTCTTCCGATGGTAAATTCAAAGTGACAGAAAAATGCAGACAAAATCAATACAGAACGGATGGCCACACCTGCCAAACTATGCAGCAAGATGTTTTGGTATCAGTCAGCTCTCAGTCTCAACACAAGCACTTCACTACCGTGGCCTTTTAACTGGCCTTTCCCATTTGGTGCTGCTGCTGGCTAGTATCAGGGGGGCATGTCTCTTACCTCAGCTCAGGGCCCCGGCTGTTTGCGTCTCTCTGTCTCTCTGCTGCCAGCATCAGCAGGCAGGCAGCCTCAGCCTCAGCCTCAGGTGCGCGCATGTGTGATGATGAGTGGGCTGTGGGGTAGGGGAGCTGCTCTGGTACTCTTGAGTCCTGGACTCCTGGGCCCTAGCAGTGGACTGGACAGTGGTCCTCCATTCTGTCTGTGCGTGAGTGGCTGAACCGAAGGAGCTCTACAAGCTGCAGCCCGACCTCTCCACACTCGCTGTGAGTCTGTGTCAGTCAGGGCTGGCTTTTCATCTCAACACAGTCGACCGCAGTGTCAGAGAGAGGCTGCAGGTCCCAAACAAAATATAGTCAGTAGGGGGCGGCCAGTGAGGACTGGTGGCGGCACGGAATCTCGCTGCATTTTCATTGACATAATAGTTGCTTTCAACTTTGCAAAGTGGCGCGCAACAAATTAGTTGATTGCTTCCTGCAAAGTTGAAAGCAACGTTAATGTGCGCGCTTCATGCACCTTGCCCAGCCCAGCTCTTCAGGCATGGCTCCAGGCTCCTCCAGCAGCTTGCACTGCTGTCTCAGCCAAGTGTGACTTCTCACACTACACATTGCAAACAAACACCACACTGTCTGAGCCGGGCCCGAGCACAGTCCGGACCGCCCCTCTACTTTGTTTGCATTGCATAACCATAATTGCATGCATGTTGGTGCATGCATCATAATTTATGATGCACTCTACACATCATGCATGCATGCAAATCAAAGCAAGTAACAATAAGTGTTACCTTGCTTTGATTATGCTGCCCTGACCCCAGCCAGCCCAACCCCTCCCCCTGCAGAGCACACGGTTGATGAATCATCCAGAGGCAAGGGGCCAGCCAGCCAGGCCCTGAGGCCCAGCCCACTCCACTCCAGAGAATCTTAACCTGCAAGCGGCCCCGGGCAGCCCCCCCCCCGTGAGCATGACTGCTGGTGGCAAAGGCAAGCCTTTATTGGAAACAAACAGAAACAAATAAACATCAATAAAAGGCACAATGTGGGCCGCCGGCCTGCCGCAGGCAGGCACACACGATTCAGAGTTTACAGTGAAAGTAAACATAGATGTGTCATAATAAAACCGGCCCAGCCCAGCCCATAAAACCGGCCCAAGTCCTCAAGATCCTTCGGCCACGGGCCGAAAGACCGATAGTGCCAATCCGACCCTGAAAAGAGGGTGTTCACAGTCATCTACTGACCTCCTCTGGCAACAACACTGTACTGGTAAGGTGGTAATGCCCCTGCAACTATTAACAATAGCACTTCAGCAACTGCACTTTCCCGCACACACTGCAAAAACCCACATGGCAGCAGACATACAGGAAAATTGGTTTGTACCAGGGTTACAGTAACATTTGGCAAAATTCACGATATAATGTACAACATACCAAACATACAATTCAGGAATGACATTGAGAATGCTGGGAGGGACATTGCCCTGCCCCATTGGACCATTCCGTGAACTGCATATTGATTATGCAGACATGGGCTAAATGTGCAATGGAGCACAATATCTAATTTTGGTCTGCCCCTTTACACGTTGGGTGGAAGCAGGACCCTGCTCGCACACAGATGCAAAATGTGAGGCAAAATTCTTAGTAAGGTAAGTTTTCCCCCGATGGGGTATATGTGACATCATACGTTCCGACAACGGCACACATTTTGTGAATGACTTGTTTAAGACAATAGCGACCCTATTGGGCATTAAACATAAACTCTGTTTGATTTATAACCTGCAAGCAAATGGAGTAGTGGAAGAAATCAATGGCCTTCTTAAAAACAGACTACCAAAATTGTGTCACACCCTAAAGAAAAAATGGGTGTACTGCTTGCCGTTGGCATTGTTTGAATTAAGAACACAGCCTAGCAAAGACCACCACTTGTCCCCGCGTGAAATAGTGATATGGAGAAGGATGCATACCCCAGTATCACCCCTAAGAAGAGCATCAGATGCTCACAGAACAGCCACAACACTCAGTGAGGAGTTTTAGGAGTATTTGAGAATGCTAACAAGAGCAGCAAGGAGCATAGCAAAACAAATAGCCCTACCTTTTACACGGGAAAATGAAACTGACACAGTGACAGCAGCAGCAGACATCCCCAGCACACAACTAATACCTGGGGAAACAGTGTATGTGTGCAGTTTCGTAAGACGATGGAATGCTCCACGATTTCATGGCCCCTACGAAGTGATATATTGCACACCCACTGCGGTGAAAGTGAAGGGACTGAAATATTGGATTCATTTATTGGACATGTGAAAGGCACATGACAGTGTAATAACTGTGGGGGGACAGCATACTGAAGAAAGAACAACACAAACATAAAAATACATGGTCACAAAGAAAAGAATGATGCTGCATAAATGAAATGCTGAAATAAGGGAATGAACAGAGAAACTGGTGAAAAAATTGAAGATTGAAGGGCAATAAATGAGGAATAGAAGGGCAATACAATACATTTAAAAAAATATGTTTTTTTTCTTCCAGATAGCAGTGTATCTCTGCATATAGTAGAAGTACACATACACAGAACATTGTCTTTGTATCACTTCTTTCTCATCGTTTGTCTCTCTCTTCCTTCTTCTATGCGTCTGCCTGCCCTTCTACATTTCTTTATCTAATAACATTTCACTTTATAAAGGAGTAAATGTAGTATAAAATAAATTGTACAGTAAAAAAAAGAAATATTAGCAATACTAGAGCATACTCTTTTGAATGTGGATTATGTTTTTCTGTGATATTATTCTTGACACTGTTATTTTGCCTCACACTGTACTGGGCCATAGCTTTTATCTCTATCGATATAAAATAGGGGTGAGGTGGAGTTAAAATGATACAAGAAAAAAGCCGCTTAGTTTGGGATAGTTTTACATTATTTTGGGCCCACAATGTTTCCACAAATCTCACTACCCTGCACAAAAACAAAACTGTCATAAACATACAGGCTGATTTCTCAATAACTGACCATCCTGATCATGACTTTAACATGTATAATATGAATGATAAATCCCTATACATTTGCATTGCCACATGTTGATCTCCATACAGCCGTACACCGTACCTCAAGTAGTGATTATGTGAATGATGAAATACAGACCCCCACCCTAGCACCTGACACAATGTATTGGCAGCCGAGCGGTGGGAGGAGTGGGGAGGTAATGACTGGTATATTCCCCATCCGTAATCAAACATTATTAGAAGTACAAACTGGTAAAGGGGGGAACCGGAGACAAAAAAGTGGGGTGGGGCGGAAAAGGTATGATGCTTATCATGGCTTGGGCTTAATTTCAGTGGAAGACCCACGCCACCCAGCTCAATCGAACGAATGGTATTCAGATATGAGTACAATGGCAAAGCAGGCAACTAATAAAAGCTGCTATGTGTGCTCCTTGATTCCCCATACCACTCGGGGACCCCCAACATGTTGTTACCACAAGAAGCGCCTATTGCTGAGGCTCAGTGTCAAATACATCTTGCACTGTGTATAATTAAAAGCACCTCTCAGGCACACACTGTTTCATTGCAAATGCTGCAAAACGAAAAGACCTGCCAACACAAGCCACAAGGGGTACTATGCATCAAGAAGTCATTTTTTGTGATTCAAGGGACAATATTTGCCAACAACAGTTGGCAGGAGGAGCAAGTGATGTGCAAAGCAGAGGCTTTGCGAGGATTGTCGCATGAAAAGCTCCAATGGATCAAATACACATGCACTCCTATTTGGTCTCAGCACATTGCCAAGCTAACGTGGGTCACAGCTCCCGAGAACCCAATCAAAATACAACGTGAAATACTATACGAACTGTGCTTCCATGGAGAAGGGAAAAATGCCACTGGGTGCAAACAAGAACTGTAACAAAACGCTCATTGTGCCCGACATGAAGAAAGGAACAGCGGATTTAATGGACACTTACTGGGTATGCAGCAACCAGGCGTGCTTGCACCTTCCGCCACCATGGAGGGGCACTTGCGCCCTGGCAATGCTGCACTCTGCCCTTATGGTAATACCAGAAAGCCATATCCAAGGGGTGAGGGTGCCAGCCAAGTCGTGACAGGCACCCTAGTCAACTGCCGAAGAACCCTATGCGTATGATGTCTTGTCAGAAGAGGAGCTGCAAAATTGAGTGTCACAAAAACAGAGGGCATCAAATCACATCTCTCCAGAACCCTCTGAACTTTTGGCACAAATACCTGACAAGTTTAAATTGTTTAGTTCCGCAGAAACCTTCTTTGCATCACTCGTACCAAGCATCCAAGCTCGAGCAAACGCAAAATGGTTGCAGATAGTCCACTGGGAACTCATCCAGCTGACCAATGACACAGAAGAAGGATTCAATGTCATTAAGGTGGAACTAAGAGCATTGTGGTTGATGACCATGCAGAACCGCTATGTCCTGGACCTTCTCACAGCAATGGACGGCGGTGTTTGCTGAAAAATTGGAAGTGCATGTTGCACTTTCGTACCCTCTGCCACTGCAGATATTGGAACTTTGTCACACATAATAGAGCAGTGCACAACACCGGAGAAAGAATGAAGGACGAAGGGGGAGAGCAGTCCTGTACATGGTTCAACAATCTATTCGAGTGGGTCCCCTCATGGCTCGGAACTGCTATGAAGCTGCTGATACCCATCATCGTCTATTTCTGATAATTTTTTGTGTGTGCCAGGTGGGACCTAGGTGCTCCGCAAAATCCATTCCTTACAGTGCTATGATGATGGTGACAATGGGCAACACAGCAAAGGTGCTTCAAATGACACATGAAGTAAAGGTCTAAACAGGAGAAGAGGCAGAGCCAAAATATAGGATGAATGCTATATATAACACACGCTACATTGTAGATACTCTCTATTACACCACCATTAATGAACCCCATAATTTAGAATGGTACACGGAAGTATGGGTAGATCTGGCTGGAAATGGGGGCTGTATATACATGACCTGTACACCAGATGAGTATGCACAGAGGGGGGAAAGCCTTATGTCGGTGTGTCTGGCTTGGATGCCAATAAAGGAAACCCCAGCCTGGGATGAAGCAGTGGTTTAGGAAAACAAACAGAGATATTTGGAAGACTTACATTATTTGTTACTTAAGTAACGAAAGGCGGGAATGTAAGAGAGGAAGGGTCTCCCAGCCCCCCCTTCAATTGTGATGATGTACAATATATGCCCATTCCATGGTTGACAGCGCATCTCTGGCCAAGGTGTGAGGTAGCCATTGAATGATACATAACTGTGCATGGCCGATAAGCCATGAGACACCATTTTGTATGAACTGCAGAGTCCATTTTCTATTAGAACGTACATACACACTGAACGTGAGCATACACCTTTCCCCTTATCTCACTGTGCACAGCCAGGCTGCCACCCCCAACCCCTCCCCTCTGCCATCTCCATGGCTGCCCTATTCTCATGGAATCTTGTGCCCGAATTGTTTCAAGCTTGCACTGTACCTCTCTTCTTCCTCTGAGATCACTGTCCTGTGAGTGACCTGGCTAATACCTGGCCATTGAAAAAACATCCTGCTCCACAAATCTGCCTCCGCTCTGACAAACCCCTCCTTGAGAATGATGCACCTCAAACCCCCTAACCTTATGTCCCTTTGATGTAATAGTTGCAAGACCCCCGCTCATGTGCCACCCTGGTACACCCCCATGTATCTAATCCCGTGAAGCCATATATTTTTCCTGTACTAACAAATAGGAAAACACCCATGTTTGATCTAAGAAACATGTGATCAATGTATTCTGAAATACTGTGTTAGATAAGGCACCTGGACCCATGTACATTCACTCTCCCTGTGGCCAAGGTCAAATGTCCATGAGATATATATTATGTTGAAGTCTATGTACCATATTAAATCTTGCATAGCCTAGTATGAAGTGTTAGCAAGAATTATAACTGCATGGACATCGTCTGACACTGCACCCCTCCCATATGAGCCCAGCTGACCTATGTGCCTCAAGAAGTTGCAAGTTCAGTGCTGACCAATCCTGGAGCAGCACAATTATATGATCTGTAATGTCTTGTCTTCTCCACCCAATGAGCAATACATATTGTATCCCCTATAGCACACATCATCAATGACATGTTTTTGTAATATAATGTGTATATTCTGTATCTTGTGCAGAGCGCTCTAGGAGTAGCTGAGTTCTCTGCATGCCCCATTTAACTTTATGTAAAAGCATCACTTTTACTCACTCACAATTGGTCCTGGTCTCATTCCCTACTGGGGTGTGTCCATTGGTGTCTTATTATTTGTTTTTTTCGTTGTATGAGTGGGGAATGCCAGCTTTCAATATAACAAAGTAGATACAGCTTTATTGACAAGCTGCCTCAAATCTTCCATTTGTGGACTCAGAAAGTTTGGACATCTCCATGTTTGCCTCTGATTCATTTCAGTAAAAAAAAAAAATCTGAGCAGCAGGAAACAGTTCCATTAGGCTTTTCAAGAAATCCTTCAGGGCAACCTGCAAATGTATTGGAGTCACGTACCCCAAATTCTCTATGCACAATTACAATGTCTGGACATTTAAAGTGAGCCATACTCTACATAATGAGAAGAAGCTTGCCCAGTTTAAGACACAAACTGCAAGTCTCAAAACGTCCACTTCTGCCAATCCAAAGATGCCATGATTTTCAGCATACACCTTCAATCGCTGAATTGAAGAATCTCCAAAAATCCACATTTTCTGCATTCTCAAAGTCACAGCCATATCCATCTTCACTACACACAAAAATCATAGCACCTACTACCCTCTGTTCCTGTAAACCGCAACCAGATCACCTCATTGGCTAATCCCCACAGTCCCCTTTCCATGCCAGGCATCCTTGAAAGAAAGGGATATGGCATGTGCTGTTCACGGACAACCACAGTGTCCACGGACACCATAACACAGGGTAAGCCATTGTACCCTTTCGAATTTCATGTTCTCAACACTTGCTCATTGGCTGCTTTCAAAGGGTCACCACATCCATCCACCAATCACATCCCAAAACTCTTCACCTAACCCTGTCATCTCCATTCAAAACGTCACATGCACACTTGAACTCTGAATGTACATATCACCTGGTAATCACAGCCATCTGCATCAAAAATTACTGTGACACCCAACTTTTATTTTTCCAAATTCAACATCTCTGTCTAACATCCAACACATAGTACAGGTATGCTTATATTTTTTTAAGTATTTTTTGCAACTCCAAAAACTTCTTTTTTTCCCATAGACTGAATGGGGAAAAACTTTGCTCACGCCTACAGCCCAAACCGCTGGATGGATTTTCACCAAATTTGGACCTGGAACAGCGGCTTGGTCCCGAAAGCGTGCTTTTGCAAATTTGGTGAAAATCCGTCCAGTTAATTTTTTTAAAATGACCAAAAAGTAGGTCACAAAAAATTATTGATATGTATCTATCTATCTAAATCTATGTTCGGTCCGCGGACACACTTCCCTGTTCGGTACGCGGACAGTGTCCTGATTGGCTAATCGGGTTACATCGTGTCTGCGGACATGCAACGTGTTTGCTGATTGGATGGTGAAGCGCGTCAGATGTTCGGGAACATCCGCCATCTTGGATTCGCGGACGCCGCGGACAGCGCAGTGAAACTTTGTTGAAAAATAGTATTTAGTAGAGTGTGTTGTTGTGTGAAAGTGTTTGGGGAGGGTGGGGGAGTAAGAGATGGGTTAAATATATTTACTTAGGTGGTAGTCCCCCCTGCTGTGTTCGTTTTGTCCTCAGACAACGCAGATGTTCTAAAATGTTCTAAATAAATGAAATGGGGGTGTTCTGAGGACACTACGCTTGTCCGTATAGTTTGCAAGCAAGCTGAAAGTGTTCTGAGAACACTGGCGGTGTCCTGAAATGTTTGAATATAAACGAAGTGGGTGTGTTCTGAGGACGGTAAGCCTGTTCGTTTTGTTCTCAGGCAAGTTGAATCTGTTCTAAGAACACATAATGTGTCCTGGGATGTTTGTCAATAAATAAAATGGGGGTGTCCGGAGGACGGTATGCCTGTCCATTCTGTTCGCAAGCAATTTTAAATTGTTCTAAGAACACATGTTCGCAAGCATGTTCATAGTGTTCTTAGAACACATGTGTCCTGGGATGTTCGTAAATAAATGAAATGAGGGTGTTCTGAGGACGCTATGTCTGTCCATACAGTTTGTAGGCAAGTTGAAACTGTTCTAAGGACACTCATGATGTCCGCAGACATTAAAAGTGTCCACATGGTATAGTTGAAATGTCTGACTCTATGGGTGTGATATGCTGCGATGGTTGTGGCTAGGGCATAGAGTCATGCACCCGAGACTCTATGCCCTGGCCACAACCAACGCAGCATATCACACCCATAGTGGCGTATAACTTTTGGATCCAAGAGCAAATTTATAAGCAACAAAGTTATAAGCCACTATAGGTGTGATATGCTGTGGTTGCAGGCAGGGTCTATAGTCTTGGGTGCATGGTCAAGATCAAATTTATAGGCAGCATGTTTGACTCTATGGGTGTAATCTGCTGTGCTGGTTGTACTTAATATAATATACTCACCGTTTGGTTTAGTAACTGGAGTACATGTACTTCTTGTTTATTTCTGTGATAAAAGAAAAGATCATGTTAGTATTGGTATTTTGTAACAACTTATAACATTGAATAATCAACATTTTTTTTTGGACCCTTATATTTAGTAGATTACAAACCAGTGTACTGTGCAATTTGCTCAGTTTTTGTGTTTGTTGCTAAAAGCATTGGGTCTGTGGGAGAAAAAAAATCCATGTTGGATTAAAAAAAATTTTTTTTTGTTATGCTATTTGTTTGTTTGTTTTCAGTGTTCACTTGTTATTTCTGTCTAATGCGCTATATATTGGCTTATTGCAGATTTTTGGAGCAGTTACATACCTGTTGAAATATTCTAACAGTCTTTTTGTTTTATAATGCAGTGGTATTGATTCATTTGTTTGGTTATTGAACATTTTGGGGTAGTTAGATACCAGTTGGCATATTCTAACTGTCTATTTTTTGTTACAATGTAGTGGTATTGATTTATCTGTTTGGTTATTGTAAAATTTTGGGGTAGTTAGATACCAGTTGGCGTATTCTAACTGTTTATTTGTTGATATCATTTAGTGGTATTCATTTTCTGTTTAGTTGTTGTAGAATTGTGGGGCAGTTATATAGCTGTTGGCATATTGGCATATTGTAACTGTTTATAGTTTTCTAAACAAAGTTTAGTTAATGTTTAGTTTAGTTAATACATTTTGGTTAATAAAGCGTTTGTAAGATTTGCAGGTAATCTCTGCTTTAGAGTAATGGTACTATCATTACATTTGAACCATTCAAAATTTGTTTTTATATATGCAGTATAGTGACCTGTATTGGTTGTGGCTCCTGTGTGGTAGATTATACCTATTGTTGTGAAGGTTTTCTTACCAAGTGATGCTCGACCATGTGTGAATCCAGTAAACTTGCAGTTGTTTTTGGTACCATCTGCATTGTAACGTAGATGCATTAGTATTACATATTTACTATGTGTTCGTATTAGTAAGGTGGAGCGACTATCTGAATTGCAGGTAGTACATAATCTACCATGGTTTGCATTTTGTACAAGTTGCTGAAATGGAACAGATTCACAATTAGGTATTGATACATATACACAGCGCTCATTGGGGATTTGTTCTTGTGTCACATTGTTGCACAGAGTGCATGTATGTTTGCACATGTATGAAATCTGGAAGATTTCATTTATAGGTATGTTTTAGTTTTCCAGTACTTGTAATAAGTACATTAGAAATTCTTGTGGATCTTCCAGTGAGTTTATAGTTAATTTCACTATTCCAGCACAGTAGTCCAATTGTTGTTTCATTCCATAAGCACTATACGTGTTGTCGGATTGTTTGTTGCATTTCTATGACGTACTAACATTTGCAAACACAATTGGTCTGAACTGTGTAAGTAAATGTTGTCAACTATTGGTGGTAATTGAAATAGAATATTCATTGCTACATTTGCGTAGCAACTCACACCATTTACATTTGAAAGTTTAAATGGACCAGGTAGTTCTGTATCTGAGTGTTTTTTTTTAGTTTGTCTTCCTTCTTTGAAGAAGTACCTGGTTTACTTTCCCTAATAGGTTCATTTTTGATTGTGGTACTTGATGAAGTACTACTTTCTTTTAATCTCTTTGGAGGATTTGAAGTGACATCCTGTTGCATTTCTGTTTGATTTAGTTTTCTTTTAGAATATTTTACTTTTTGTGGAATAGGATATGTTTTTAGATGGGTGTATAGTGAACAAAGTCTATTGTATTCTGAAATGCAAGGAATATCAGCGTTTACTTTACTTCCATCAAAGTTGATTAGAAATAAACTGTCAAGTGTACGTAAGTGTGATAGTGCTACGTAGCTCATGCCTTCTTTAAAGACTGTGTTACCAATGTCTACCAGTGCTTTGTCTAGCGTAAGACCTTATGATTTATGAATGGTGACTGCGTATGCAAGAGTTAGAGAACATTGTTCTCTTCGTACATACATGTCTTTGAAAAGAAGGAATCGAGCTGTTGAGCGTCCTATCCTTTTTACTTCTGAAAGTTTGTCAAAGAGAATACTGACAAACTGAATGTTGTTGTCACATGGGTATGTTTGAAAGCCAACAACTGTACCCATTGCTCCATTAACTAGTCCTTGATCCACATCAAGGTTATGTTTAAAAATTACTCTGCAATTTAAGGATAATTTTAATATTTTTTCCAATCCAGCTGTGTTGGAGATTGAATTTTCTAAACTATTTAGTCTTGTTGTGGCTTGTTCTCACATGGGTAGTGTCATACCATGTATGTCTAGTTTGTCTGTGGCGCAAATTTCAATTATTGGTTGCATTCTTTTTTTAACATTGTTTCATTGAATTTGAAACAGTTTGCAAGAGTTGGAATTAAGGCCATACAACTGACATTTTTGTGGGCTAATTGTTCCATAACATCCGTAGCACATGCATTATGGCCATGAAGTGCATGAATGTGCCGGGTTTTCAATATTGCTTGTGCTTCTTGAGATACTAATACTTTTAAAGATGTTGGCATAAGTGAGATCTGCAGATTGCCACATGTTTTCTGTTAATTCTCTGTATTGGAAATGTTGCCAAAGGTTGACATTTCCTATGCTGCCAACAGTTTTGCAGCACAGTTTGTGTCCTAAGATTTTAAAAATAGACTCACCTTTCACTGGTGTCAATTGAAGATCTCCGAAAACAATAATATGTTTTCCTCCAAAGAGCTCTTCGTAGTTTGTTTTGAGTACTTCTTGTAATCTGAGGTGAATGAAAGCTAACATTAGGTTGGAGACCATGCTCACTTCATCTATTAGTAGCATTTTCATTTGTTTTAATACTCTGCGTAGTTCTATTGCAGCTTCTGCAGAAAGTTTTATCATAGTCTAATTTGTTTTGGTGTTCTACTGGCAGGAGTAGTAATCAGTGTAAAGTGACACCACCTATGTTGTAGGCAGCTAAACCTGTGGGGGCAGTGACAACAGCTGACAGTTTGTTGTTTGTCAATTGTTGAAGGAATTTACTGATGATTTTGATTAAGAATGTTTTGCCAGAACCAGCTTCACCACTGAAGTGCAGTAGTATAGGTTTGTAATTTTGGCAGGTGCATTCTTTGTTTTCATGTTGTACACCATGTGCAATGTCTTGTGCTACTTCTTCAAACATGCTACATTGTTCATTGTTTAGTTTTGATTGTAGTATAGTTAAGTCTTCTTTATCTTCATACTGACACGTGGTGTTTTCTACTTCTGTCATAGCTAATTCTGCCACATTTGCTATTAGTGGCTCTCCCAGTGGTTCTTGGCATCCTGTTACAGAAGGTTGACTACTGTCAGGAGTGTCCTTATCTAGTTGGGCCTGCAGTTCTTCTTCGTGTTGCTGTTCATTGTGCAACATTGTTTTGTACTGTGTAAAGTTTACATCAGTTATAGTGCTTTCATTTGCTTTGAAAGCGTCTTCATAGGAGTCATTTTTATCTAGTATGTCTTCTTCTTTTCTCCATGGTTTAAAGAGTTGTAACAGGGACATGTAATATAGTTCTTTATATTGAGGAGTCTTTAATGACAATTTGATATGATTAATTACATTTGGTTTGGTGAGTTTTACTAAGCTGCCTTCACAATTTGTCACTCTGTATCTACCTTTTGTTTCCTCTGGTTTTATATTATTTTTGTATGTGAAAGTTTTGAGCTATGTGGTATAGACACATGGTTTCCAAAGTGGTACTTCTGTTTGGGTAGTATGTGTCCAGCAAATTGCTTTTTAAAATGTCATGGCTGTTGGGATCATGTTTGGCTATTGTTTCTATATCTTTTTCTAGATTTAGCAGGACCAAGACTTGAAATGCAGGCCATACTATATTTTCAGATTTTCCATACAAAGCAGTACCAGTTAAACGATCTGCTGCTTCATAGGAGCCACATTCTCTATTGGAGAGCATTTTTATGCCCAAGCTGTATATTTTTTGAGACAGTGTTTTGTCTGATGGCAGGTCATTCTAGAGGTTTTGTAGCTCTGTTTTTTCTGCTTTGGCAAAGTATGATGTAACATATTGTGCAACTGCAGTGGAATTGTCTGCAATGTACTGCACATCTATGTTTGCATTCCATAAGTGGGCAATGATTGGATTGTAATCATTGATATATTTTTCTTCGTCTGTTCTTTTTATGTAATATGTATTTTTAGTTGATTTGCCTTTAACACTATGTCTAACTGAAGACATGAAGTTGTTCACTTGACCTGTTTTTGTAACCGGTCTAGGGAAACCAAAGCGGCATTTGGTGTAGTATTTCCCTTTGTTTTTGTATTTGCAATGACAATATTTGCCACATTTGTGTCTTTGAAATTGTAAAATTTGTACTTGAAGATCACTATTTAGCATATTCTGCACAACTTAATGTAACAAACCAAGTGGGTGGCCCAAGGTTTCTTATCATACAACGTACATCTCCGTGACGTTGAAACCAGTATTCTTTAGTAACACGCATATTTGCAAATAGATTTGTAATATTTGATTGTAAAACCTCATCTTTTTGTTGCACTTTTTGTAATAATTGTGTAGCTGACATATTTTGAAAGTGGAATCCTGATTTTAATGTGTGTGCAACTCCGTAACATAAAGTTGCTAGTTCACTTTCAAAGAGTAGGTGGAATATGTATTCCACATTTTGTCTATATCTGGGATCTTCAGAATACATCCGTAATGAGCGAGAATTCTGATGCTGTTATTTGAATAGGTCTATCATTGTACCTTCCTCCTTTGCCAGTAGGAAAAAGTAAAGGAAAAGCACGTGCTTCTATACTTTTTTCCCATATGCTGATTGGTGATCCTTTTGTTTGACGCATTTGGTATGTTTCTAGTGCATCTTCTACGGTGTCATTAGAATGCAAAGGGTGAATTGTATAATGGTCTAAAGTATTGGATATTGTTGCAGGATATAGGAGCTCAAATTGACCAGCTTCTTGTGTCTCTTGAATTATTTCAGTGGTATCCTTCAAGTTTTCTTCAATATTAATTTCTTTGTAGTATTCATTATTGTCTTTTAGATATTGCAAAGTTTGTCTACATTTATGTAAATCTACCAGTTCTTTCGAAAAATGTTTGTCTTTTGTAGGTACACCATTTACTAAAATAATTAAAGATTCTTCCAGTGGACGTTATACTCCTAGAGTGTGTACATTTTCTTTTAGATCTAATGGTAAATACACTACTTTTCCACAAATACCTTTCACTAATTCAGAGGGAGGACATTTTTCTGTTTTTGGTTGAAGGCATATTATTGCTTGAAAGGGGTGTACTGTTTGAATTATGGTACTCTCATATAAATTGAGTTGTTGAGGGGTTTTGATAGTGGAAATAATTCCAAATCATTTGTGATAGACCGTGAAGGTGTTTGTTTGTTGTCAAGTTTTGTTGTGCACTAATTGCAAAGTATTAAGGGGTCAGTTATTTCGTATTTGTTTTCTGCTACAAGGTAGAGAGCTAATTCAAACCATTTAGAATCTTCATTGTCTTCTATTTTGTATGTTAGGTCTACAGTTTTTGTGTTACTTTTATAAAAAGTTCTACGGCAACTTACACACACATGGTTTGGTATTTCAGGAGATGTACTTTTAAATTTCAGTATTTATTTTTTGTATTTGTGTAGAAGAAGGTTGCTATGCATAGAATTGTTGCTAATTTGCTTTAAAGCTATTTCATTCTGTAAGTGGCTTTCACTTTCAAAATATTTTTTCGTGATATAGTCGATTTCTTCAAGTAGGTCTTTTGCTGTACCATATAGAATAATGTTATTTAAATTGGCTAATGCTAAAGCAGGACTTTCAGCATAATACAGTTTATAGACTAGATTTCTTGTAGTTGAATGATGTGTTGATATCATTTTGATATAATGGAAGGTGGTGTTGCCAATAGGTCCTGAAATGCAGGCCAATGATTGTCCTTGTAGTCCTGTGTATTTGCGCACTGGACAGGTATCCATATTTTGCAGTAGTTTAATTTTCATTTTATCTTTGCCTTTCACATATTGATTGAGGAATTGGCGTAAAGATTTGAAAGATTCTTTGGGAATGTTACACATTGACGTGCATGGCCATTTGTATAATTGACGTTCTGATTCAGTTGAATGGAGAGGTAATTATAAGTTTTATGGGGATATTTTTGTAAGTAGTATTTCTTGTTCCATTATGGTATTATTAACTTTTTCATAACCTTGTCCACTGCTGTGGATGGCAATTGTGTTTGTTTGCTTTTGTTTGTATGCTTCTTCATTAAAGTATGGTTCTGTGCTTGTAGTGTGACTCCGTTCACCTCCACAGATACAGAAGTTATTTCTGTTGACATTTCCTTTATTGAGAAGTCTTTTTTGTAATTAACTCATTAGTTTTGTTTGTGGTTTCATTTTGTTTAACACTAAAATAAATAACTTTCTTTTGAGAAGGATTGCACTGTCTATCAACGCTTCTAAAATTAATTTCCTACGATAGGTTTTAAGGGTTGAGTTTGATTTCTCTCTTGTTTTTAGAAGATTTTGCAGGACTCTGTGACCTAACATTTTTGCTAAAATACTTTGGACTATATCAAGATTTATATGAGAAGTTTTATCTGTAGTGGTAGCTGATTTTTTGGTAATTTATTTGCGGTTTGTTTTACATTTTGATAGAGGAGGCAAAGTTTCTGTACTGCTAGAGACGGATGTTTGTTTTGGACACTTCTATTTTCATTTGCTCTGTTTCTGTGTTGCTTTCTACAGACTTGATTTTTGGTAGGCATTCTTTAGGGTCTTTTGAAAAAAAAAAAGAAGGTATGGGTTGGGGTGTTCTTAATGTATGTGTGCTGTTTGCATGAGTGTGTGAGTAAGATAATAAAGATGTATGTAATGGTGTGTGATTGTGCATTTTCGCAACTACACCTAGTTGGGATGGCTATTCTTGAATTTATGTGCTTATAAACTGGGGTTCAGAAGATAGTAGAAAGAAAGCTGGTTGTGGCAAGAAGTAGAAATAGTAAATCTAATAGTATACAATTAAAACAGTTGTTTGTTCTATAATATCAAAATTTTAGGGTTTCAGTTCGGTTATTTGTGTGTCGAAAACTAAGAAATTGTGCGTCATTTTGCCTGTAAATCTCTGTTTCAGAAATGGGGATTTGTAGACAGAATGGTGCCAATCTCTATTTTTAGACACAGAAATAGTATGGATTAACCTTACAGTGTGCTTGAATAATATTACAAATAATATGGTGGTATTCAACTTACTTTTTTTCTGAAATGAGCAGGTGTCTTCTTAGTTGTTCTTTGGCTGCTTCTTTTCAGGAAAATGGTCTTCACTGCAATTGTAAAGGAAATAATTAATGGATTTTGTTTGTATATAGCATTTTTTTTAATTTAGACATTGATTTTTTTAATTGACATTGACCCTTAGTGCCTTCCTCAAAATCATGAAAACTATCTTATTCACATAAGATGTGTTGCACCAGTTGAATATATATCATATGTTCTTAATGCATAAAATGTATTGTAATGGCTAATTATACCAACCAAAATATCGTTTGTATGCCTTGTGGACTTCATAATGTACCACTTAATACCACTATTTCTGTAACTAAGCTCTTGTAAGTAACAGCGCCTCAATGCTATGGGCTGCTTGCGCAGTATATAAATATAAGTAAATAAATGTTTACATTTTTGTACTAGTATTGCTTTTTTGATTTTTGAACATACTGTGTCTATGCAATTTCGTTTGGGTATGTTAACTTTTCATTTTGTACTTTAACTATCTTAGTTCACCGTGCTTTGAAAATGTGAGCGTAAAAAGAAATTAAATAGCAGATAGGTTTGGAAGTGACAATTGATTTTAGGAGACGGAAAAAAGACATTAAATTCTTTTTATAGATTATACAAGGTAAAAATCAGTTAATTTGTTTATATGAATCTATAAAAATTGCACATGTACTATATAGAAAATATGCATACGTGTAGTTTGTGTTCATGCATATGGATATGAAAGCAGTTGTAAATAGAAATCTTGGAGTCTTATACAGTATTTCGGGTAGAAGGTGCTTTCCAATGATATGACACTTGTACTCAGAGAGATTAACAGTACATTGAAAGTGCTGATCTATGATCATGCAGTTAGATGTAAAGGTCTTGGATATGATTGGTGGATGTTCATGTGACTTCTTAGCTATATCCAATGAGGGAATGGCACAGAAAGTGAAAAGGAAATGGTAGAAGGACTGTTCATGTTACGATATGTATGCAGACATGGCGGTAGTCCGCGGACATCGGGTGTTACATCTGGGGATTTTTTGGGTTGGGGAGCCATGCAAATGAGAATGAGTAGAGAAAGGGATTGGTCAAGAAAGTTTAGTGGGTGTGTTGTGTCAGGAGAGAGTTTTTCAGATACTCTTTTTGCTGAGAGAAGAACAGATAGCTATGGCTGTGTGTTTCAAAAAACAGATAGTTTGGATTTTGGGAGACTCGTGGATTCATTGGTTGAAGGTGCATGCAGAAAGCTGTGGAGTAGCTGTAGATCTTGGATTCCCACATGTAGAAGTAAACTGGCATGGAGTATGTGGAATGAAGTGGTTGGACTTGCTACCTCTCTGTGCTATTTTGGAAACAGAGCAACATCGAGACATAATTGTAATTCATTGTGGAGGGAACAGTTTAGGACATGCGTCTGGAATTTATTTGCAATTTGCAATGAAAGAAGGACTTGGGAAGGTCATGGACATGTTTACAAATTCTCAAATAATTTTTTTCACGTATTGCAGAGAGACAAATGTAGCTTTGTTCTTCTCCATTTGGTCCACAAATGGAGAAAGCAAGGCGCAATGTCAATAAGGCTGTTTGTGCCTTTCTAAAAGATTTTGGCATATCCTCTTTTCACAATCAAAATATTATGTTTTGTAGTACATACATATTTTGCAGAGATGGAGTCCATCTTACTTATGCTGGCAATCAGTTATTTTTGAGAAATGTACAAAATGCTTTGTGAACTTTTTGGGAATTACAGCATACATATTATAGTAGGTGTTGAGCATTTCAAATGTTTCAAACACAAATAAACACCACCAAAAGGCTCTTTTCAGAGCCGCTTCTTCATCCCAGATAAAACTGCAATGGTTATGATAGGGTAGCACCCCAAAATTTTGGATGTCCGTGGACTGTCCGCGGACTTCTAAGAAATACAAAGAGTCCTGCTTCATTTATTCTTACTTTTATTTTTTAACTATAAAAGGCGGCCTTTTTTTAATTTTTGTTGTTTTACATTTATTTTGGTTTTTTATACAAGACACACTAGGACAGGAGGGGAAGGAGGGGAAGGGGGGACACCAACCACGGGGATAAGAAAGGGCGAGCTGAGAGAGGAAGATGTAGAGTGGGTTTCACTTGGGTAGTGAGCAGACTTTTTCGTGCTTTGAAACAATAGCCACAAAAGCACTATGAAGTCTCTCCCCCCTGCACAGTACTGCGTCGCAGTACATACACACAACTGTGACCCTCGAAAGGTAAGGGTCATCAGCATTGCATATGGCCTGTGAGGCAGCTTGAGGAATACGCTGTCCCACAGGAGTGTTCCTTGTGGTGACAGGATCAGAAACAGAGGATGAAGTAGAGGAAGTCAACCTGCTATGCTCCTCGCAAGGTACAACCTTGCGAATGGCCCCGAGTGGAATGACCTGAGGTGCCGCTTCATGGTAGTTGTCCCAAAGCTGTAAGAACCAAGCCTCCCGCGACTGAGTACACTCTTTGCAAGTGACTTGGTTCGCACGCGCCTTAGGACCATTACCACAAATTAAAAATGACTGCCAAACCCAAGACTCACGTCGAGTGCTGGTAGTAGGGACTTCCACTACCTCATTCTCATCATCCTCTTCTTCCTCTTGTGCATCCTCACTCCTGTTCCCCTCTTCAGGCCCTTGGGAAGAGGTGGTGGTGGTGGAGGTGGTGGGGGTGGTGCTGAGGCAGATGCAGCACCAGGTGGCAGTAGTGGAGCCAAGGATGCCATCAAGATTGTGATGGAAATCTGCAAATTTGCAGGAAAATTCGCTGTGCTCTGTTGAATAGCCAGAATCACAATGAGAATGAGCTCTAGGGCGTGGTCTTTTATAGGGATGCTTGTGTGCTCGGCTGTCCGTGGACAGATCGAACACCAAAAAAAGGTTCAAAAAGTCCCAAAAAGTATGTAGAAAGTCTGGATTACTGTCTGGGACTTGTGGTATGGTGATGTATTATTGAAAAATTCTGTGGATTGCCTGAAAAGGTAGTTTACAATTGTTTGCGGACACGAACAGTGTCCGCAATCAGAACACACGCTCAGCGTGGGCGCGGTCACATGATGGCTTCGCGAACACGTCCGCGAAGGGAGCTGTTGTCCTCTGGACACCAAATGCACTGAAACTATTTTGCTCATGCGCGTTTGTGTTCTACGGACACTGTTCGGGTCCTGGAGTGATTAAAAGTGCGTCACAAGTTACGGACAGGCGTTTGTTCTTAGAACAGTTTCAACTTGTCAGTGAACAATACAGACAGGCATAGCATTCTCAGTACACCTCCATTTTGTTTATTTACGAACATTCCGGGGCACTTGATGTGTTCTGAGAACAGTTTCAACTTGCCTACGAACGAACAGTAAGGACAGGCATAGTGTCCTCAGGACACCCCCATTTTGTTTATTTACGAACATTCCAGGACACATAATATGTTCTTAGAACAGTTTCAACTTGCATGCGAATATTACGAACGGGCTTAGCATCCTCAGGACACTTCCATTTTGTTTCATTATGAACATTTTAGGACACAGTTTGTGTTCTTAGAACAAATTCAACTTGCTTACGAACAATACGGACAGCGTCCTCAGGGCACCCCAATTTCATCCATTGACGAACATTTCAGGAGACAGCTTGTGTTCTTAGAACAGTTTCAACTTGCTTGTGAAAAATACGGACAGGCATAGCGTCCTCAGGACACCCCATTTTGTTTATTTTACGAACATTTCAGGACACCGCGTGTGTTCTTAGAACAGTTTGAACTTACTAGCGAACAATACGGACAGGTATAGTGTCCTCAGGACACTCCCATTTTGTTTATTTATTAACATCCCAGGACACATAATATATTCTAAGATCACTTTCATCTTGCCAGAGAACAATACGGACAGCGTTGTCAGGACACCCGCATTTAGTCCATTGACGAACATTTCAGGAGACAGCTTATGTTCTTAGAACAGTTTCAACTTGCCTGTGAACAATACAGACAGGCATAGCATCCTCAGGACACCCACATTTCGTCCATTGACAAACATTTCAGAAGACAGCTTGTGTTCTTAGAACAGTTTCAATTTGCCTGTGAACAATACGGACAGGTATAGCATCCTCAGGACGCCCCCATTTTGTTTATTTACGAACATTTCAGGACACCGCGTGTGTTCTTAGGACAGTTGCAACTTGCTAGCGAACAATAAGGACAGGTATATGGTCCTCAGGACATTCCCATTTTGTTTATTTACGAACATCCCAGGACACATAATGTATTTTAAGAACACTTTCATCTTGCCAGCGAACAATACGGATAGCGTCCAGAGGACACCCCAATTTCGTCCATTGACGAACATTTCAGGACACAGCTTGTGTTCTTAGAACAGTTTCAACTTGCCTGTGAACAATACGGACAGTCATAGCGTCCTCAGTACACCCCCATTTTGTTTATTTACGAAAATTTCAATACACTGCGTGTGTTCTTAGAACAGTTTCAACTTGCTAGCGAACAGTACGGACAGGTATAGTGTTCTTCGGACACCTCCATTTTCGTTTCTTCACGGACATTCCGGGCAGCCGCGCTGTCTGCGGACACCTAAATTGCTTTTTAAAAAAAAAAAAAAGAAATGAATTAGAACACAATATAAAAATGTTACTTTATTTTACATGTATATTAAATTTATGACAGAGAAGATGAGGCAGAAACTGAAACAAAAACAGGAGAATTAGGGGTTTCAACAGGATTTATATGAGGTGAAGAAGGGATGGAAGTCTCATCAAAACGTTTTGCTTCATGGAGAGGGTTTGGGGATAATTGACTGGGATATGGTGAGGGGGGCCAGGTACATGTGGGACAATGGTACGTAGTTTTTTGTTTGAAATGATCCTCCACAAAGATTTTTAAATTATTAAAATTTGCCAACAGTAGGTTCATTTTTTCTTCTATGTTGTGAAGAGTCTTATCCACTACAGCTTTTTCTGTAGTACTTTCAATTTTGGTATGCTCTGTACAAATACAAATATATATGTTAATTGTATATAAAATAATATTAATTAATTGGTTTATATTGTAAAGTGTCTACCATTAGATTCACTATCTTCTGACATTTCCTCATGTGGGAAATGCTCCTCTAGCCACTCCAGAGTACTAGACATTGCTGTGAGAAAAAAAACATAATATCAATGTTTTTTGTATCTAATACAGAAAGTTTACAAATATATGAGTACAATGCAGTAAACTTACTATTTCAGGTAAGGTGTGTTCTGAGTGGTCTGTAGATCTGCTGTTGTTCTTGGTTGTGGAGTTTCTGTGAGGTAATCATGTTGGAAGCTTATCTTTCTTCTTTTGGTATATTCCATTTTAGAAAATATTGGAACAGTTATGGTTAGCTAAGCAACCATACCTCGCGCCACCACCGCGCACTGCTAAAACTAACACCCACGACATCAAAGATGACATCATAAATGTCATTCATGACATATATATATATATATATATATATATATGCACACAGGGTTCCTACTGCTTACCCTGTAATAAGCTTCTCAATATGCATATTCTATTTATTAACCACTTCAGCAAAATCCATGCATTACAGCATTCAGCACCTGCTCACATAAAGCACCAAATACTTATGATGTTCTGCATTTTTAAATGTTTCTTTTTAAGATCAATTTCATAAAAGTAAAAACATTCATATGTCCATTTATAGCAGCACTGTATGTAACCTTTTTTCTAACAGAAAGAAAAAGCATATGCAAAACATTTGTAAAACATTTTTAAGTGGTACTAGTTAATATGTTGCCAGTACATTACATGCATACTTGCCAACATGACCCACTTCAATCTGTTGCATTCTATGACATGTAATTCCACTTCTCCCATTATACAACTCAGACTACAAGTACCAAAATGCAAAGAAAAAAACAGCACTGAAATGGAAAATTTAAAAGTGTAACATTTATATTAAAGAAAAATATAAATGCTGAACATTTACAAATGCTTCATTTTAGGAGCATTTCATTAAAGTAAAAACATGAATATGTATATTTCTAGCAGCACAGTGTGTAATGTTTTCCTAAAAGAAAACAAAAACAGATGCAAAACATTTCTACAACATGTTTGAGTGGCACTTGGTATGTGGAAGTACAATATATGCACAATACATGCATACTTGCTAATATAACCCATTCCAATCTGTAGGTGCTTATACAGTCCTGTTTTTTCTGTTCCATTTGGATCTTCTAGTCTAAGCTTTATAATGGGGGAAAGTGGAACTACAAGTCCCATAAGGTAAAAATTAAAAAAAACACCTAAAGTTTGGAATGGATTATGTTGGCAAGTATGCATCTACTGCCAACATATTAAAGTTACACACACCAAAGTTGTACACAGTGTTCCTATAAATGCACATATGCATGTTTTAACTTTAATCAAAATGCGTCTAACAATAAACATTTGTAAACGCTCAGCATTTTCCATTTTCCTTTCCATAAACATGTCACAATTTCCAACCTCACTCATTACATGTCTTACACTGCCACCATTGGCCGCCTGCTCACACATATGTGTATAATGCCAAATAATCTGTATACAACACTTAACTGTACATATAAAGTACTCTTCTTTTTCAACCTCTACTTTAACACACTAAACAATGCTGCAACAACAATCCACCACTGCATTACCACTAGGCCAAACTTTCCCTATTATTAAAGAACACTGCAATTAATTACAAATACATTGCTCCACAGACACAACACTTCTTTCATTAAAATAAGCAGCACTAAAGTAACCTACACATGCACCTTTTTCTTTCACCCATTTCTGCCCTTTTCTTTCTAATCCCACAAGCACAACTAGCCATACTCCAATTGTTCTAAGAACATACTTAACATACTTTAGTACACCATCCATAACACAAGTTTATGAACACATTTTCCTAACAACTCCTCCTACCTTCATAAACAACAACCTCTATTACTAAAATGACTTGACCATTACTATATTCACCCACCAAATTTCTTTTACAATTACAGGAAAGAAGAAAATTCCCGAACACAGCTGCTGAAAAAAGAACACTCTTTACATCCTGCAAAGTAAGTACATTAATACAGTATTCAACTGTCTACTATTGTAACAGTGTAGTGTCACAATATATTAGCCTAGAGTATTATTTTCAAACCAACATTTATTTCACTCTTACTCATTATATTGTAACATGCACATTCTTTCTATTCCCATATCAGCACCACAGGTATAACACCCATTGTTTTCCTCAAAACATCACAATGTCATTACTTATTAATTCACACCACCACTCTCTTACCAGCTAACCCAAACCCATCACACCTCTACACACTCATACTCTTACAACCTTCCCAAGCACAACTATCATCCCACTACACAACCACACAACACTCTATTAAATTCTACAATCACACCCACATGCACAATAAATCCACATACATTTGACAAATTTCAAACCCAAACTTTCTGTTTTCCCAACAGACACAACAAACTGCCTACTAAAAAGCAACTCTTTAGAAAAGAAATAAAAAATAGAACATATAAGAATAAAAGCAAGCCATATACTCACCGCCTCTAAAACAATGTATATAAAACAAAAACTAAAAAAAGGATATACAGAGAAATTCAAACCTACTAATGAACTTAACACTATATCTACCAGTGTTAACATAAGCACTATAAAGCAATCCCAAAAAATTATGTTAAAACTTGTTTCCCATAGAGTTCTTCACAGTCTTTTCACAAAAGCGTAAAAGTCATGATCTACCCTTAAAAACTACCGCACAAGGCTAATGATTCAAGCTCCAACTGACATAACATTTCTACTGAAAGAGAACATTCTTTATAATGATTTTAAACAGAGTGCAACCAGTAACTAAATTAATTAATACATTATAAAAAGTAATTCAAACATGCACAATATCAATACCTTTTCAAACTTCTCGGCAGGTGAATGGTTTCACACAAGCAACACAGAACCATATTTCAATTAAAATGCTTATAAACAACAACAACAACTAAAACAATTGCCACAGACAGTGATGGTCGAGGGTATGAAATGTTAGGAGACACCATTATGGCAAAAGAAACCCTTATAGAAAAAACGTCCCCCACCAAATGTTCCTTTCACCCAAACAAACTGTCCAGTGAATGAATGGACATGCCACTGAATGTGTAATGTAAGGCAACAATCCTTCAAATGTTTACTACGATTCCTCAATAACTATATCAAACTAAAAGAATAAAAGTAGAATGAAAACTTTACAAACCATGGACTCCTGCCCAATGTGCAGCCACTCTGGTCTGCAAGGACATTCATTACCCTGACTTTGGGGAACAGCGTGCAAAAGCTTTCACCACCACATCAAAATGTTAGCAACACACCATTCGCTATACAGAATCTTTTGCGTAGACCATATTATGCAAAAACTCCTCCTCTAGAACTACAAAATCTAAATAACATTCTCCTACATGGAAAGGCCAAATTACTCCTTCAAAAAATAGAGCACATACAAAGTTAGTACTTTGGAACTGAAGTTGACTTTGACAAATCATTAACTTCAGATCACATTACTGAAAACCTCAAACACACACCAACCTCCTAACAAACACATACAAAAAAAAAATGTTAAGATTCAGAACCCATATGCTGAAATACCAGACGAAGTATGTGTCTGTTGTCAGAGAACCTTTTATGAAAAGATCACACAACAGTAGATATAGCATACAAAATAGAGGACAATGAAGAATTGCAAGGAAAGGTAAGGTAAGGTAATATTCTCAACCTCATCATCATCACACTGGCCAACCTTCATCACAGCTCTCCCATGCCACTTGACTGGTCGGACCATCTGGCAATCCCCTTTGAGATTAGTCAGACAACACCTGTCAAGCACACCCATTGGAAAGCAAGCAAACAAGCGTTTAGATAAGTCAAGAATTTCCCAGAGGAGGTTCTCACAGAAGATCTCACCATACTCCACCTCACATGCGCTGATGAACCTCTGGCAAACCAAGACTGCAACTCACTTCTCCAAGAACCCACCACCACCCAAACAAACAACATTGGCCACTATGCACCAGTGAAACAGCACACCATCAAGCCTAAACCTTTAGCACCCTGGTACACTCAAGAACTAAACTTCAACAAACAAACCATCAGGAAGCAAGAAAAGAATTGGCAAAAATCCTGCAGCATCACCAACCACACCCTGCTCAATGAACTCTGTGCTACACACAGGCGACTGATCAACACTGCCATGCCCAACTACTACCAAAACACCATTGCCAGGGCCAAAAATGAAAGCAGAGTCCTCTTCAAAGCTTTCAAACACTACATCAAACACTCTACCCAACACACCTACAGAACACTCCATCAAAGAATCCAATGCCATCAATTCTTTCTTCATCAACAAGATCAACTTGATCCTCCAACACATCGACACCATGCCACAACTGACAACGCACTAAACATCCCATCTTGCAAAACTGCAACTACCTGGACAACTTTTAAGACACTAACTATGGAAGACCTCAACCCCACCTTAGCATCCCTCAAGGCCACATTTTATTCGAATGACATCCTCCTTACTCAATACCTTTCCGACAGAAGCACTCCTCCCTCACCCGACCATTATCAACAGCTCCGTAACTCAAGCACCTTCCCCTCGACCCACAAGTCCGGACATTTCCTCCTGTTTCTTAAGAAACCAACACTGGTCCCACATGATCTCAGCAACTGCAACTCTCATTACCCATCTTACCTTTCTTGGTAAGATCCATGAGAAAGCAGTAGCTACACAACTCCTCCAAAACATCAAAGCTAATAACCTCCTTCAGTCCTACCAATTTGGCTTCAGACCCAGATACAGCAAAGAAATGGCTACCATAAAGGTGATCGACGATGAACTTAAAATCTTTGATGATGGTAATCCTGGCCTCCTAGTTCTCCTTGATCTCTCAGGAGCATTTGACACAGTAGATCACCAGACACTCACCAACAATCTACATCGCTGCATTGAGATCTTCCTCAGCTGGTTAAAATCCTACCTTGTGAACAGCCAACAGTTGCTACAAATGGATTCTTCCAGGTCACCAATTCTAGCCATCAACTGTGGAGTCCTGCAAGGATCCATCCTGTCCCCATGATCTTCAATCTTTACAAGGAACTGCTCAGAACCCTCATCTCTCCACATAACATCCACATTCACCAATATGCAGATGACACTCAGATCTACCTCAAGATATCCTCCATCTAAGATATCAACAGTCTCAAGGCGGGCCTCACATTGATCCAGTTGGATGTCTAGTGCTTACCTGATTCTCAACCCCTCCAAGACTGAATTCCTACTGCTCACCAACAGGACCTAAGACCCTGACATCCAGATCTAGCTCTTTGTTATGAACCTCGAGGGATTAATACCCCAACTGACCTCCTGTGCCAAGTTCCTTGGGTTCAACATCGACAAACACCTCAGGTTCAAACAGCACATAGCAAGGAAGACACAAATAGCATGGTACCAACTTTCTCTCCTCTGGAAAATCAAGCCCTTCAATCCAGAAAACAACTTAATATCTCCTGTCCAAGCCCCGGTCCTCTCCTGGTCCTCTCCCTGGATGGTTGCAATGCTCTTTTAGAAGGTCTTCCGGCAACTACCCTGGTGCCCCTGACATGTATCCTGCATGCTGCAGCAAGAATCATTGAAGGACTCTGCAAATTCAACCACATCACTCTGACCTTCATCGAACTGCAATGGCTCCCACTGCAAGCCCACATCATCTTCAAATCCTGTTGTATCATCTGAAAGGCTGTCATAGAAGTGCCCAAGCTACCTTACTGAGAAACTCCTCATTTCTGGAGGCCTGTGATCCACCAGATGTAAGCAAATGTGCAGACTTGAAGTACGACAGTGCAGAAAGGATAGAACTAGAAGACAGACCTTCTCTGTCTACGCTCCAATACTCTGGACCCTCCTCCGCGTCAACATCATACTTGCTCCATCACTTCTACAGTTCAGATAGGAGCTCAAGACCTTCCTTGTCATGGAACGGCTCCTCCTTAACACCTGGCTCCACACACACTGCACTCTCCACCCTACATGTTATTCGGTGATCTGCTCCCTGCTGTCTTCACCATGCTGCCAATTGCCCACCCTCCCCTGTTAGCTCCCTGGTCCTTTTTTCTCTGCTTCCCCCCTTGTGTTCTTCTCTCTATGATTATTAAGTGCTCAGTTGCTATTTGAAGCTTGGTCTTTAAAAACCCTAATAATAATAATAACAGGGTATATTGTTAATAATATGAACTAGATTTATTCCAACTTGATCTTTGTTTGCAAGGCAAATTAATGTTCTTTGTTGAAAATGCCAAACCTTTAGGTGGAGGTTTTCTAATGCACCTTCCCATTAGTGTTAATGTCATCTATGGAGGCACCTTTAGTGCAGGAATGTATGGGGATCCGAAAATGTCCATATGAGATGATAGGTTCAACTTCTCAGTCCTGTTCTGTATTTACCCAGTGAAGTGGCCTATCATGAGTCAACAGCTAGCTTAAGGAATGGACCAATATTTACACTTGGTGCTAAACTACTTAAAAATAATAATCCTTTGAAGATTATGCATGCCTGTATTATCTCACAGTCTAGTTATTTATATCCTTCCCATGTTGGCTGGTGAACAAAGTCAAAATGTATAGAGAGAATAATGAAATGGAACCTTGTGCTTTGGGTTCCTCTGCTTCTGACAACCTGTGATTGAGCAAATGTTGGTTGCTTAGGTTTACGCATATTTCATGGTGTCGACCTTCTCTTAGTGGCATTGGGTTGTGTTGTGGTGGGGTTCTGTGACATTGTACAGCTGACAAAAACATAGACCTAAACATGTGTTTGAGCCATCACTGAACACAGAATTGGTATCCATAAGTCTGCGTTGCTGGGTGCTGTCCATATATCTTCTGGTATCCCCAAATCTGCATCGGGCTGCTACTTGACACTGACAAACCTGCACAAAAGAATAGCCTTGTGGGGGCTATCACCTTTTTAAATACATAGAGAACCCCAGTTTATTTAACACAGTCATTGAAACTGACACATGAAAGGAACATGATGTTAGGGGGTGCTATAAATGTTGGTACACAGTTGAAACTGCACCTTATGTTGGCGCTATCCACTTATGTGTATGTCATTCTGAGACCTCCATGCCTCCTATCATACCACACTTTAGATGCATACACCAAATTAGTTACCCATTAATAAGGCCATAACAAAGTTATTTCGGTAAGACGGGTACCCCAGCCATGTTAGAGTTTTTCTTGGATACACTGGAATTCAAATTCATTAAACTATGCTTCTGTGATATTTTAGAGTACGATTGCAATAGCAAACCTATCACTGAGGGCTAAACTATAGTGATTAATGGCCAGACCTCCACATATTTGAGATAGTGGATTAGATTAAGGATTAATACAATGACACTGGCTGCTAGAGCCTTTCTTTTACCAACCAAGTCTGTTCTTTCTTCCCTTCGCACATTTCTTCCTAAAGAGCTGACTAATCTGCTCGTACATTTTCCATGGCAAGAGAAGCAGTACAGCTTTGCGTTGGTTTACCTTACAAAGATTTACGACATCTGTCCTGATCTGAAAAGCAGTTTTCAATGGGGATTTCGCATTGGAAAAACATTTTGTTAATCAAGCCTATTTGCTCTTTAAAACGTTCACCCCTGAGATGTCCCGATTTAACATGTGGCCTTCCTGGCAAGGCAGGAGGCATTACAGGTGCTTGATGCTGCTGACGAGAGTATGTTGGCATGGTTTCCAGTGGAGACGCATCTGCTGTTCCCATATTGCATCTCAACTATTGTGTACGCGGTCAGATCTCCTCTCAGAGTACCCTCATTCAGTATTCCAGGCAACAAAGCGGACCCTTGTTGAGGTGCATACCCATCTCCAGGGGAGCGTCCTCTCTTCTTTCAGAGATGATCTATTGTGCAACTAGGAAGTCCTGATCAGGCGTAAAACAATGATCTAGGTGAGTTGAGTTGTGGTATTCATTCAATGGGAAATGTCTAGTTAGGAAAGTATTGCATGAAGTTCCTGCAGCTCCCTTTGAAGATTAATTTAGCATTACCACCCCACTTCAGAAATACTTTTGTTATTGGCAACTGCAATCGTACGTCCATTCCCAGTGCATGCTTCCTACCCTTCTGAGTATGCAGTTCGGATGGGGACATAGAGTTTTAGGTCTCCCAGGTCGTACCGAATGAATTGCAATTGGTCCTTTGTTGCTCCTAGCAGAAGTCATGGGACACGGAAAAGTCTGTTTGGCCCAGAGGAGGGTGCCAGGGAAACAATCTGGCAAACCAGTTATATTTGAGGCTTGCTATATGTCCAGTTCCAAAATTAGCGTATTCTTACTGCATTGAACATCATGGTCCTATGCAAAACAGTGCAATGCTAATTTACAGGAACATGTACCGTGTTGGCACTGTTATTCTCCCGATGGTCACGATGGATAACTGGTGACCATGCTGTTTGTCTTCCTTTTTGCATATAGGTTTGGGACACCATTAAAAACATTCACTCAAGAGGGGTTGAAATATCACTAGCTTTTGTTATTATTAAGTCAGCTATTGGGCTAGCAGTCCTCTACCCTACTTAAAGGAGGCTCCTAAAGGTATTAAAATAAACCATACTAAAATGTATTATCTCTAATTGTAAATCAGCGAATTTAATGTTTGTAACACATACTTTTTTAATTTTTTTATTGAAAAGCTACAGTTTCTTCTCCTTTCTCTTTCCAACACCAAGATGGAAATAAGAAAAGAAAAGAAGACTTTTGTTTCAAATCGTCTAAACTTCCAATACATATCATTGTTATCAACATCATCATTATGTCTTGTTATGCTTTCCACAAAGTTCTTCTACGCAACATCGTAACATATAAGGCACTTAATAGTCAAGCAAACAGACAGAAAAAGTCAATTAAACATTCGACTTATCAGTTAAACAGTTACACACTTCGAGCATCAACCTAGCACCCCTCTTGATTACGGGGGACATCTCAAGAGAGCGTTCGTAAAATGTACAACCGCACAAACATGTTTAATGTTTTGGCCTGAGGATATCAGGCACCACCAGGTGATCATATCATCATTTAGCGGGGCATATTCGCCTAGGTGGACAGAACGTAAATTAACAATTGCTGGACAGCTTATAATCAGGTGTTTCAATGATTCAACCGATTCCTCACAGAAACAGCATAGATTGTTGTTTATAGCAGGCTGCCTTCTTTGGAAAAGAATTTCTTTCGTATTCAACGTATTTAAGCGGAAACGAAGAAATTGTTCCCGATAATGGCGATTGTAGCACTGCAGGAGGTAAGGTTGTTGATAGTTTAATTTTTTTTTAGCATTACCTAACTTATTGGAGAGATCAAGATTTGAGTATCTTTCCACATTTATGATCCATGCCCAAGATTCAAATTTTCTTTTTGCCACTTTTGGGCGTGAGAACAGGTCGAAATAATTAATGTCGGCTGCTACAATCCACTCTTGCACTCTTGAGCTCCATTGTGCCAACAGGTTACTAATTTTCGAATCGTCGGAGGCGGTAAATATTCTATATGCTGGCGCACCACCCACTTCTCTCATCTTGCGCCAAAGTGAGATGGACTTCCAAAACACATTTGAGAAAAGAACGAAACGAAAGTTTGTGGCGTATTGCAATAATTGGAATACAATTTGGGAGATTAAAAACCCGTTTCCAAAAAAGACCCTCTACAGTATTCCAATTTTGTTCACTGATGTTCCATCCCGCCTCTGCACCAAACGTTAAAATAGGAACAACCTTTTGACGGTAGAACATTATCACCGGGGATAATGAAAATTTACCAAAGTTTTTATTGATCAGGGCTGCTTGCAGTGCCAGTCTTACTGCTTTCAGTTTCAACGCATTTAGCCATTGGACTTCCCCGATTGAACTGTTGAATTCGATGCCTAGATAGCGAATCGAATTAACGGACATTAACTGTTGACCACCTACCGCCCATTTAAATGCACGATCTCTTCTACTCGTTAATGAACCAATCGACACAATTTTAGTTTTATCTGTGTTAATGGCCAATTCATTTGCAACTATATATTCATGCAGGCAACTTAGCAGACGTTGAAGGCCGATTTGTGTTCTGTCAATCAGAACGAGATCGTCAGCATACGCAATATACCGAACTGGAGTTCCGTTTAGACGTGGAGGGAAACAGTGTGCTTGCTCCAAGAATAATGGGAGATCTGCCAAAAATAGTTTGAACAAATCCGCGGCCAATGGGCAGCCTTGCTTGACACTCCTTGTCGTTGGAATGCTGTCAGATAATATGCCTTGTTTGTTAAGGCGTACTCTAAAAGAGGTCTCCGTATGTAGTGCCAATATTGGGTTGAGAAGGGCCATAGGACATTTCCATTTCATTAGTTTGGCCCATAGCATCTGCCGGTTGACTCCATCAAAAGCTTGCCTCATGTCTATAAAGGCTAAATGCAATTTGGTTTTACTCTGTAATGCATGATATTTCAAAGCTGTCAAAATCGAAAGGTTGACTTCCACACCTGTACCCTTTGAAAATCCAGTTTGCCGGATGTCAAGGATTTCCGCCTTTTTAGCCCAACTCACCAATTTACATCTCAAATTGGAACCAAAGAGTTTTCCAATAGTGTCTAATAGGGCAATAGGACGATAATTTTCAGGTGCGTCCCAACAGCCTTTCTTATGGATTGGAATTACGATTGCTGTTAGCCACGATTTAGGCAAGCACTTGGATTTTGCGATTTTGTGAAACAAACACTCAATGAAAGGTGCCCAGATCTCTGGATTTTTTTTTAGTCTGACATTACTTATCATATCCGGACCAGCAGCACGAGAATTTTTTAGTGCCTTAATAGCGTCAATGATGTCTGACAGCGACATCTGGACGTCCCAGGAACCCAATCTAGCCACTGATTTCCATTTAGGAACCTTCAGCTCGCTATTGAACACTGACCCAAAGTGTTTACACCAGGTATCCCCAGAAATTGTGTTCTGCGTAGAATTGGAACCGTTGAAGGGGCCCTTATTTAATATTCGCCAGATGTCGCGTGTGTTCTTAGTAACCATCAGTTTCATCATAATCTCGGCAGAATCCTGTTCTACAATCGCTTTGTGGGATTTCAACCAGTTTCTATAAATAGCTCGTCTGGCCTTCACTTTCTCCAACATTGTCTTAGGTGATACATTTTTTTGCATTTTTATTTTACGGACATCTTTTCTTAGAACTTTCTTATTATCATCCAGCAATTTACTAATAGGGTGGGTGTGCAGCTTATATTGCTGAGCGCTGTCTTTGATCGAGGTGATATGATTCTGTAGCAGTGGAATGTATTCCACAGCGTCAGTCAAATCACTTAGATTAGCCGTTAGGGCACGGATCTCATTTGCGCTCAGTCTCAATCGATTTCCACCCATGTTTACTTCAACTGCTGCTGGGTATGGGGACAAAGTATCAGACACCGCCAGAAGACATTTCACTTTCAACAGCGAATGATCGCTCTTAGTCGTTGTCAGTGATTGCAGTGTCAGAATCTTTGACCCCAGGTTACTAGACACCCAGAAATAATCAATTATACTGTGCGTGGATTCACGATGCCAAGTGGCCTGAGCTGGAATATCGCCACGCACATTGCCGTTCAACAAAACGCAGTCAAACGTCTCCATAATATCTGACCAACGTTGTTCTTTCTCGCCTAAGTCTACATATGGAATCTGGCTATAAGCTTGATTGGGGAGATCGTAATTAAGCCACGAGCCATTGAGGTCACCACAGCATATAATGCTCAAGTTATTGTGTTGCATGGCTGCCTCTTCCATTAAACAGCTGATTGCTGTGGTAAACTCTGTAACATTTATTTTGGCCGGATTCCAGTAACAATTTATGATCAACAGAGTTGCAACTGTATTTAGAGTATCTGAACATGCTTGCATAATTAAACCTTGGACGTAGGGATTAGGATTAAGACAAATAGGAGTAGACCATACTCGTGAGTTTCGAACCATTGTTAAGAGTCCTGCCGAGGGTCGGCCCTGAGTATTTTGTATTGCAGGATTGATAAAAATATTGAAACCATCTCTGATTGGCGCATCAACTAACCAAGTCTCCTGCAGACAAATTACAAACACATCGTCCAATGGAATGTCAAAATCCCGAAACAAATGTTGAGAGCCACGAGTATTCCATGATAGGATCGAGCAGATCGATTCCTGCGAATCCAATCATGGCTATTCCTGCTTCGGCTGTCTCTGCCGCCCCAGCTGTTTCTCGGACCGACAAGAGTCTTCTTGACGTATTTCAGAAGTCATACTGTGGCGAACAGATGTCACAACTGTTTGTTTTTTCGATTTTGAGCCATAAATTGTCTGCACCGGATTTGAGCTTCTCCTGGCCACGTCTGGTTCAACTGAGATGTCAAAGCCGAATAGCAGAAAATCTTCATCTGCCTTGAGAAGAGTGTTACGTACCCCAACGGCATCAATATGAAGGAGCACCGCATCAGAGGCGCTTTCTGTCACATACTCGACTATTTTAATATCATCTGATTCAATCAGTCGAAGAGGTGGAATGTGCTTAAATAACCGCAGAACATTTGCACGGTTGAGATTCAGATCATTATCAACCTTAAGTATGTTTTGCAGTCTCAACTTACACCTGTTATCCTTTGTGCGGTGCAGCAGCTGGTCCTGTGACCTCGGTGGGGAGCAGCGCTGTTTGCTACGTTGATTAGTTGTGAATTTTGGGTTCAGTTTTGAAGAAATAACCTTTGAAGACAGAACTTCCTTTTTCATAGTGGAGGCACGGCGACCTTGGACTACTTGCCACTCTGAGGGCGGGCAGCTTAGTTTAGTATTGTCAAATTTCATAGGCAGATTTATATCCAGTGGCTGTTCTTCAATAGAGTGTTGCAATGACTCCTCGTCGCTACGATGGGAATATATAGAAATGTCGCACAAATCATGAACGTCAGCTGCCACCATACTGGCTAAAGTGCTGTCTCTCGAATTTAAACGTCTACGCTTGACACCATGGTTCAATGATAGAGATGGTGCATTATGCTGTGATGAGGGGGGCACCTTTGCTTCATTCGATGGGCGCTTGAACAGCCCCGGCCTTGGTGGAGTCGACAAGTTTCTTATAAAGCTCTTTGTTACAGCATGAGTTGCTAGTTTTGTTTTCTTGGTTGTAGACGTCGTTTTGGTGGGCTTCACTTTCTCCTTCAACTTGGCAGTACCATTCGGTGCAAAAGATTTTGCCGTGCCTACAAAGATGCCAAATGTGGACGGCGCACCATCCTGAGAAAGAGCTTGTGTTGTTGCTTTGTGGGCCTGAGTAACATCAGCTGAGGGTACCATTGCAGCCCCTATTGGGATGCCTATGTCAGAGGAGACATGTAAGAGGACGCAATCAGATGAATTAGCATCACAGACCACAGACGATGGTTTAGCGCTGTGACAGCTCGTCGATTTGTGTATTGCACCAACCGTTTGGCCTGTCGTTGCGTCCAATTGTTCAATAGTCTGCATCGTAGTCCTGGACCCCTGCTCAGAATTTTGTAATGGGGCGAAACATTGTACATCAGATTTGGGCCGGTTAGGACTATGACCTGACTTTAACAGAGGTACTAGTTCGGACAGCACCTCTAAAAGACATTTTAGCTGTAAGTCATGTCGCTCTTGTTGCAGGGTCACTAGATCATTAAGACAAGATTGCCAGAATGAACTTGTGTCTTTACCAGCTTGAACATCGAGTTGGATGAGCTTGGTGAAAGACTCTATTTGATCCAATTTCGTCGAAAGATTCAGAATGAGAGCACCTTGGTCTCTTATAGTCTTGTTTAAAGTCTCATAGAGCTTTACGAACCGAATCATCGCCTGAGATGATGCAGCGAGAACGTTATTGTGTAGTTGAATGGCTGCACCTGCAGACAAGTTTATTTTTGAGGTCGGTGTTTTCAAAGAGTCTTTACCCGGAGTTTGAATAAGTAAGGACTCATTCACAGAAGTTGTGCTTTTTGCAGGGGTGACTGGCGCTATTGATGGGGCATTCTTTTTTAGCAGGATATCAATTGCGTTGTGCCTTTTTGTGATGCTGTTGTCTTCAGATAAGTTCACCATGCCTAGAGAGTGATGAGCTAACCCTTGGTCCTGCGCTCCAGAGAGTTCCAGTCGTGATTTTGGTGATGGCGGCGCTGACATGATGGAAGACAAAAGCACCTGCTTTTTCTGCGGCGGGCAAGACGGACTGGCACTGCACTTCAGACGGTCATTGATCGAAAGCTGCAGCAAAGAAGTATCTTGTGCTATCTTGTTTTGGGCGATAGCGCGAGCAAGCTTATCATTAGGAGACCGTGTTGAAGTAGTGCAGGAATCGCTAGAAGACGTTAGTTTCAAGTCTACATCGGTCATTTTTAGCCCTTCAGGGGCTTTGCTCAAAGCACTACCAACCCGTGTCGTCAGAGTTGACTTTTGTGAAATTATGGGGGCATTGAGCATGAGTCCAGAGTGACCGACACCTTCTTTGTTTATTAGGCATGACACTAAACTTTCTGGAGACACCCCAGATTGCTCCAACGAGGCCGTTCCACTTTCCTGATGTTCACTAGGGACACTGAAAACTCCAGTGCTTACAGCACTAGGGACAGAGTCAGTCGAAGAAAGGCCTCCCATGGAGTTGGCGATCTTCTGCATTGGAAGGACAGCGCGTCCAGTAGTCTTTAGTTGCGTAGTTGAAGTGTGCGCTCGAACCAGCGGGTTCTCGTTTATATTGAGCTTTTCCTGTGTAGCAGAAATCGCACTTATTATTTCTGCATCCGTCAAATCAAATGGCGAAAACATTTTGAAAGGATGAGAATGCGTGGCTGGAGCCACTTTTGATAACACGTGCTCTGTTGACGGCGACTTCAGCAGCGGGAGTGGCATCGGCACAAGGTCAGCAAGAGAAAGCATAGTTAGTGTTTTTAACAAGGGCTTATGTATAGTCGCGCTAAGCCTATTGTGGTCCAGACTAGTGCTTGCGGACGCCGCTGTATCAATGGCATTGACCGCACAGCTTTCAACCAGAGAGGCAACGTCATGATGGACCTGTGCAGTTGTTTGTATCAATTGGACAGGCGCTGCCGAAGGATCCGGAAGCACTGGGGGGGCCTCCTTCGAGCAAGTAGCAGGCTTACCTTGTGACTTTGCACTCGGGCGAACTGGGCAAACTGGGACTCAGCCGGGACTCCGCGCCGTGCTCCGCGCGGCAATGCAATCTTTATGCAAATCCACTAGTTAAAGCAGAAAAGGGACTCACAAGTCGCTGCAGCTCCTCATTCTGCTCTCAATATATCTCTCACCGCTCCCCAGCGCTGCAGGGCGCCGCCATCTTGAAACGGGGGACGTTTTACAGGCTGTCACCTTCGCAATGGTAATATAGTGCGCATCTATCTGAACTTTAGCCAGCTAACGCGTGACCCGCGGTGCTGATGGGCAGGCTCCGAGGGGGGAAGAATCTTGCTAGCAGGGACGGGGGTGCAGCTGAAAGCTCGGAACAAACACTTTAAGGCAATGCCTTTGGGTTCCCTTCACATGAAGAGAAAAACGTTATGTGCTTTGCCAATATGTAGTGGCAGTCAAGAGAAGTATATTTTCTGGGCCCCACTGGAATATTTCACTGCTTTCAAATCCTGCTAAGCTTTATATTACTGGGTGTTGTACATATTTGCTTGTATTCCTTTCGCTTAGCTGCTCGTCTAATAATTCTTCATGATCATTCTTACTAATGCCTGTGATGAACTGAGACTACGGTGCTATAAGAAATGTTGCCTTTACTTATCTCAGTTTGATTCATGCAATGTTATCCACCGGCTGGTTCTTGACATCTTACTTGCATATATTTATTGAAATACAGGTTTCTTTTTGCTTCATTAGTCTCAGTTGTCCACTCCCCTTATACATCTTTCCCTTTACCCTCACTCCATACTTTATGCTTTGTGCAACTCCATTCATAGCGATTGAATCAACCAAAGCTAGGACCCGATTCATGGAAAAGTGTGCATAGATCCCTCAAAGCCTGCGTGCTGAGAACGACTCTGCGCAAGCCTGCACGTATTCGTTTTTCTGTATCTTCCATCTATTCATGGAATTGTTCCCGCAAAGTAACCCTAAATGTAAGTCGCATCCGGAACACCCCCGACACGACCCCATGCAAAGAATTTTCAGGTGATACCCCTACCTTTGGGGGCTCCACATGGACAAACTCATGCACCCTGGTAACACTGCGTGTGGTCCCCTGCAACAAAGGCAGCACCTCAGCAACACTGCGTGTGCCACCCCGTATCTGTTAATGGCACCTCAATAACTTGCGTACCATTGTTCATTACTCAGGTAAAGCTCTGGTTAATCTGCATTTGAACCCCCATAAACCATTCCTACACCTCGCTACACTGCTTATGCAAACCCCTAAGTTAGATCCAAACCCGATTTGCGTGCACACACCCCTAAATCCAACATGCAATCTCACCTCTGCGTGGTGGTTCCTATGTACACCTACCTTCGGGTCACAGATAGATTGAGAGCTTTGTGTGGGCATTTCCCCAACATGAGATTGCAAGGTAATATCCATAAATACGTTTCATTGTGCTAATTTGTGAGTGTGCGATGGACTGCCTGCGGGCCGTCCCTTGTAACGCCCACATTTTCCCTTGTTATTACTCATTTTGCGTGTTTCACTCCCTAATTTGGTCCCTGTGCAGGCCACCCCCACACTCTGCTTGGTGTCTCGTGCAAGGCATTCGGCCGCTCGCATTGACGTGCCAAGCCTGCGCAAAGTCCCAGCAAAGTACGGAAACATCCTGTGCAGTCGATTCCTTGAATAGACAGAGGGGGTTTCACGTGCGGTTTGGCCCACAAAGTCCCACTTAAAGGAAACAGCACAAGGAGTTTGGTGGACTGCACAGTCCAGCTGATGGAAGCTCAGATGGGATTACATAACATGTGCATTTCTCTTGACTGCTTTGATGTGACTGTATATTGTGAGTATAGTGGTTGCCAGGGAATGGGTTGGCCGCTGAAACTTGTTATATAACACATATTGGTGGTCCAGGGCTGTCTTCGCATGAGTTTTTTGGCATTAAGTTTGTACTATGCCTTCCTACTTGTGGTCTCTTGTGTGTGATTTGGTGTGTAAATCCCTCCCTTGCCTCGTCGCGCTCTAAAACACTTGTGAACGAGCATGATGCAAATAAAATATCATATAATATCATACCCCATGCTGTGTGGCAGCATTTTGCAGGACACATTCAACCACAATCATTCTACACACTACTGGTGGTGCATAGAGCAAAACTGCCACTAGAGTGGTCAACAAATGTCCAGAGCCGTGACTTTACCACTCTAAATGTGTGCTCACCTGAGCTGGTGTTGTGAGGTTCCTGATGGGTGTCATCATGAAGGTTGTCAGTTTGGTAGGGACGTCCTCTGTAAGTGTCTACATGGTTGTTCGTGTCATTTTTTGCCTGGGTCTATTGTTCAGGTTGTGACGTGCATGCATGTGCATGACTGTTCAAACTCACCAATGAGCCATGCGTTGCCATGTTTTCCAGATACCAGGGCCTGGTGCAGTGGTGACAAGCGGAAGGTGTAGCTGCCATGTGTGTTGCCTGGGAAATTAGCATGCGGAAACCTGTGCAGCTCCCTCTGGGACCACTGCAAAAGATTTAGGACTACAGGTGTTGCGATGAACCCACTTGGTAGCAGTCTGTACCACACAGATTCAATTGGTAGCTGTGGCTGAGCAGTCAGACTTCTCTCAAGAAAAGTTGGTCAGTATAGGGAGCATACAAGATAGGGTAAATCTTCGCAGCAAAACGAGTAAACACGCAACCAGGCTTTAGTATAAAGGTAGCAAGTTATTTATTAATAACAGAACATCTACGGAAAATACTAAAGCGAACCACGGCAAACAAATCAAAATACAATTACTCTGCAGAATGGAATAAAGCTCAATCCCCCGAAACACAATATCGACAACTCCAGGTTCTACGGCACCACTTATTTTCAGACAGAGGTGTATACCTCAACCCAGATGACACTCGAATATTTAGTGAGGAAGGGAGAGAAGAGATAGGCAGGTAATGAAGTCAACACGGTTCGTACTGAAGCAGGTAAAAATGCAAGGCAAGAAGGCATTAATCACACTAGATCATACAGTTCGGCGGCCAGGCCCACTCGGTGAGAGGTAAGGCACGATGTCCTGGAAAGTCTCTATGGGTGATGCGTTCAAGTCTCAGTTAGCAGTTTGGTTAGCGACAGGTTGAACCAGTTCAGAACAAAGAGTGAATAAAGCTTGGAGGCAACCCAACGGAACGGGGAGGAATCAGATACCTCACACGAACCAATCGATAAGGGAAGCCAGGCAGTTACGGTACCTTGTTGTGGAAGACCACTCCAGCGGGGGCAGTTGTTCCTGGTGGTGGATGCACGACGGGTCTTGGCCAAGAGAAGAGATGCTCTCGTCGTCGAAGAGAAGATGTCCGGTGCACCACCAGGGAAGAAACCAGCCGCGGAGGGCTTCGTCACAAGGCACCACCTTTCGATCACGATGCCGGAGTAGTGGCTATCCGGTTGCCGGGTGCTCTGCACGGGCAATTCGACCACTGCGTCCAGGGCGATCAAAAAGCACAAAGAAGAAGAAGACTGGTTGTTCCCACCAGCCAGGGAAAGAGCCTCTCCGGCAGGGAGATCTCTTCTGTCGTCGGGAGATTGTGAGACGGTTCCGCAGGGCTTCACCGGAGGTGTCGTCGTGCAGGTCGGCTCAGCGTTACCCTCGTCGGATTCTTTAGGTCCAGTGGCGACGTTCCGAAGATCCAGTCCCAAAAGCCCTGCTTTTATGCAGACGTCCCCCATTCATTCAGCCTAGCTTGTCAATCAATACATGCTAAGTGGTGAGCGGGAAGGCTCACCACCTGGGCCAATCACTCCAGAGTGCGACCTGAGTTGGCAAGGCAACTCGGTCCAGGGTGTCTAAACCCCCTCCCACACCCCTGAGGTAACCCAGACAGAATGGCGCCACTTTGGAGGGTCTCTGTCCAGAGGCCCGCCAAAAGTGGAACAAAGGGCTCAACCTTTGGTTTTAGGAGTCATAGAGAAAAACACAGACGCCATTTTACAACCCGAGTTCTGGCAGAAAATACCACTCGATAAACCTATTTAAGATAAGTAGATCGGTGGTACGTTGGAGATTAACGAAAAACAGTATCAATCTTCAACAATGGGACGGATCCCATGGGGTTATGCTCGGGGTCGAACATAACAAGTAGTTTCCACTGCCACCAGCCAAAACTCGACGAGGAGGGACGGGACAGTGCCCCCTCGAGTAACAGATCCAGGAGTAATCGAATTACCCCTACTAGCACGTCCACAATAAGATGGTTGGTACTAGTTCTGTTAGCAAATTTAGGTCTAGTAAAGCCAATGGTGACTTTACATGCCCGGGGAGACGGTAGTCAGTCCCCGGGTATGGAGTCTATGGTGGGGGGACCAGCTAGGGTGCCCCCGTGTCACGACACGTAGGGTGCGGAGTGACACACATAGAAAAACTTATGAGACCCTATGGAGTAAAAGACCCCATAGCCCATCGAACACATTGACAATTCAAAGGAATCACACACATACATGTCCAAGAGTGAGAGGAAAAGGGTCACACTCTTGGCAGGATGGAAAAAACAAACTCCAGAAATCCAGCAAAGCTGCTGGGGGACTCACTAGGTTAGGAAATTCAGCCTAAACAGAGAATTCTCCCTAACACTCGCCCCCCCCAGACTAAGGGACAGGAGGATTTAATCCACTCCTGGATGAATCTCATACCTCTAGTCGATGATATACATTCTAGAGAGACCATCAGCATTTTGGTGGTGACACCCTGACCTGTGCTCAATGGTGAAATCGAACCCTTGCAGGCAGATTGACCATCTCAGTAGTTTCGGGTTTTCCCCTTTCCTTTGCATTAACCATCTCAAGGGTTGGTGGTCAGTCTGAATAACAAAAGTAGAACCATACAAGTACGGCCTAAACTTCTTCAGAGCCCACACGATAGCAAAGCATTCTCTTTCGATTGTTGCCCGCCTTGTTTCAGGATCCTTCAGCTTGCGGCTGATGTAGCAAACGGGGTGCTCCCTACCTTTCCCATCCAGTTGACTGAGTACGGCACCTATCCCTACATTGGAAGCGTCTGTCTGCACAATGAAGTGTTGGCGGTAATCAGGAGCTCTGAGTACTGGGGCTTGGCAAAGAGCCTTTTTCAGGTTTTCAAAAGCCTGATTGCACTCCTTGTTCCATTTAACCTTTTTAGGGAATTTGGACGAGGAGATGACATTCAGTGGAGAAGCTATGGTCCCATAGTTCTCTATGAAATTCCTGTAATACCCGGTGAGGCCTAGGAAGGCTCTCACCTGAGTCTGAGTAGTCGGTGTTGTCCAATTTTGCACAGCTTCAATCTTACTGAGCAAAGGCCTTATTTCTCCACCGCCTACCTCATGCCCAAGGTAGACTACCTTACTCTGTCAAATTTGGCATTTACTCGCCTTTATGGTCAGATTGGCTCGTCCAAGAGCCTGCAAAACATCTCTCAGGTGGGTTACATGTTCGTCCCAGGAATTGCTGAACACTGCTATGTCATCCAAGTATGCCATGCAGAAGTCCTCCATCCCGGTTAGAACCTGGTTTACCATCCGTTGAAACGTAGCAGGTGCATTTTTTAGTCCGAAAGGCATTACCATAAACTGGTATAAACCAACGGGGGTAGAAAATGCAGTTTTCTCCTTGGCATGGTTGGTCAGGGCTATTTGCCAATAGCCTGACGTCAAGTCAAATGTGCTAAGGAACTTGGCGGCGCCAAGTTTATCCACCAACTCATCTGTCCTTGGCAAAGGGTGGGCATCAGTCATGGTGACTGCGTTAAGAGCTCTATAATCCACGCAGAATCTAAGTTCTTTAGATCCGGCCTTTGGTACTAACACAACTGGGCTAGACCAGCTCTATAGAGGGCAGTAGAGGGCTCTATTACCCCGAGATCAAGCATCTTGCTGACCTCGCCTTTGATGTGGGTTCTTACGTTTTCTGACATGCGGTATCCTCTGCTTTTGACAGGCAGACAGTCACCAGTGAGTATCTCATGCTGGCCCCAAGGGGTCAAGCCTGGCGAGAGCGAGAACAGAGAGGCAAACTGATTCAACATAGACTTGCACTCTTCTTGTTGCTCGGGTGTCAGATTGGAGGAGAGATTTACTCCTTCAATTTTTTCATCTAAAGGTAAGCCTCTGAGGAGATCTGGAGGAGCTTCACTCTCTTCTTCTTCCTCGGCCGATGCTAGAAGCAACGCTCCTACATCAGGTCGTGAGACATACGCTTTAAGTCGGTTGGTGTGAAAGACTGTCGGAGCCTCCTTGGGGTTGCCCAAGTCCACCAGATAGTTAACCTCACCGAGCTTACCCACTACTCGGTAGGGTCCCATCCATTTATCTTGCAAGGCCCTCTGCCTTGTGGGGATCATAACAAGAACAAGCTGGTTTTGAGCGAACTCAACCATGTTAGCCTTTTGATCGTGCCAGTGCTTGACCAATGCTTGTCCAGCTTTCAAGTTATCGCTTGCTTCTGTCATCAGGTGCGACATTCTCCTCCGGAGACCTATCACGTAGTCAGTCACTCTGACTGGCTTGGGGGAAGGAGCACTCTCCAACCCCTCCTTAATCAGGGCCAATGGACCTCTGACGGGATGACCATAGAGCAGTTCGAAGGGAGAGTAGCCTACTCCCTCCTGAGGGACTTCTCTATAAGCAAAAAGAAGGCATGGCAATAGAAGGTCCCACTTACGTTTAAGGGGTTCTTCTAGAGCACCTATCATGCTCTTCATGGTTCGGTTGAACCGTTCTACCAACCCATTGGTTTGTGGGTGGTAAGCCGTTGAGAACTTGTAAGTTACCCCGCAGGTTTTCCACATGGCTTTCATGTAGTGGGACATAAAATTTGACCCCCTGTCAGAGATAACTTCCTTAGGAAATCCGACCCTAGTAAAAATACCAAGGAGGGCCTTAGCCACAGCCGGAGCTGTAACAGTCCTCATAGGAATTGCCTCAGGATACCTAGTAGCATGGTCTACTACAACAAGTATAAACCTGTTGCCTGAGGAGGTTGGAGGATCAAGGGGACCAACGATATCAATCCCTACTCTCTCAAATGGGACTCCCACAACGGGAAGAGGCACTAACGGTGCCACATTCTTGGTCCCAACCTTACCAGAGATCTGGCAGGTATGGCAGCTTCTGCAGTGTTTTTCTACTTCGGCCCCCATCTTTGGCCAATAGAAGTAGAGCGAGAGCCTTTCCTTAGTCTTCTTGAAACTCAAGTGACCAGCCAAAGGAATCTCGTGGGCTAACTGCAAGAACTGTGGTCTGTTCTCTTGGGGTACTACAAGGCGTTTGTAGTCTCCAGGTGCAGACTCGGTCGGTTCACTATAGAAGAGGCCATCTTCCCAGTGCAACCTATGTTTCCCAGGCTCTTGCCCTTCAGCCTGAGTTTCTGCCTGACGGCGAAGACCTTCCAGAGTTGGACATTCTCTCTGTCCCTTACTGAAGTCCGCCCTGCTGGGTCCACCTTCTGCCAGTAACGACTGCAGCTCAGGATGGTCAACACGATCCAGATCTCCAATGAGTTCTTGGCCTTCCATTAGCTCTTCTTCAGAGTCTAATTCTACCATACAGGGTTGTACTTCCCCCTCAGCCTCAGCCGGAGGTGGAGTTACGGGTTTGACGTTGGACAACCGTGGGGAAGTCCGTGTCGGCTGCATTGGAATATGGCCTGTTGTTTTTGGTTTAGAAGTTTTAGGTTTCCCTTTTACTTCTGTGTTCCTAGAGACAGCGGCCGCCATGTCCAATGGAGCAGGAGTGATTTCTTTCTTCATCATCTCCCCGAGAGTTCCGCGCAGGGTCCTCTCTCTTGCAGGTCTGGTTAGCTCCTGTAACCGTTTACTAGGAGGTCTGGGAGTATGCGATACAACTCCGAGAGTTTTCAAATCGTTACCCAACAGTACGCGTCCTGGTACCTCACTCTGTATGCTGACAGGTATCTTTACAGTCATGTTGTTACACTGGATGAGAACTGGTAATTGGGGAAGCATCTGCACAGGCCCTCCAGCTAACTTGGTGAGGCGTTTGGGTGCCTTAGCAACATCCTCAGCCTGAAAAAACGATTTATCCACCACAGTTATGCTGGCCCCAGTGTCCCTAATGGCAGGCGTCTCCTGACCATTCACCTGGACACTGTCCTTATAATACTCTTTAGTATTATCGGGGATAGAATTATAGACATCTAAATTCTGTTGTTCCCACAACCCCAGAGATACTAAAGAAACGCTGGCTGAGACTCCAATGGGTTCGTCAGCTAGCAGTAGAAAGTTTCCACTTGCCATTTGGACTTCCTCCTCTGGAGCGAAGGCTAAGGAGACAAGCTGGACCCCTGAAGGTTTACCCTTACATCTGGGATCTCCTTTCACGTGATCAGTCGAGCCACAAACAAAGCATTTCCCGAATGCTTTCTGGAATGGTGGCTTGTTCTGACCTCCTTCCGGTTTGGCACCAGAAGACACACTATTCTGCTGTGGTTTTCCTGGTGGCTTACCCTTCTGGTTTTGTTTGGGGCCCTCTTTGGAATGTGAGTTATTCGAATTCTCCTTTGAGTCTTTTTTAGGCTGTTTTCCCTCGTCCTTTTTCTGAGTTGCCCCAGAATCCTTGTGAGTAGCCCTGTTGGCAACCCACAAGTCAGCAGCCTTAGCTAGAGCCCTGGAATCTAATTCCTTTGAATCAGCCAAGTGCTGTCTGAGCTCGGGAGAACAGGCATCATAAATCGACTCCAACATAAAAAGATTTCGCATACCCTCGTAAGTGTTAACTTTGTAACCCTTAATCCATCCCTCTAAGTTTTTCAACCCTTCACTCACCCAGGTAGCCCAAGGGGTACCATCATGCTTTTTGAGGGTTCTAAACCTCTTAAGATACTGGGAAGGGGTCTTCCCGAATCTAGCTATCAACGCTAGTTTCACACTTTCATAATCCGTCTTATCCACCTCCCCCAATTCCATTACCACATCAGTCGCAACAGGAGGAAGCCTAGAGAACAACCAGGGAAGCAACGCATTCCCGGTGATGTCCTGGAGCCCATGATTGTATTCAAACAGTTTCAACCAATCCAACACATCCAATCTCGGTTCGTACATACCCACTAATTCCTTCGGCATCCGGGGTCTTTTGGGACTGGAGCTCCTAGAGGAACCAGAGGAGAGAGAAGCATTTTCCATAGACAACTTTTTCATTTGTAACTCATGATTAAGCTCTATTTCCCTGAGTCTTAACTCAGCTTGTTTCTGCTCAGCCTGGGCATTCATTCGTCTGAACTCGAGCTCTTGGTTTCGTTCAGATTGAGCCAAGAACCGTTTATGTTCTAATTCGAGCTTCATTTTTTCAAGTTCAAAATAAGCAGGATTACTTGTGGGACCTGGTATGGGCCCCGTAGGCACAGTTGGTAAGGCAGGTAGAGGAACGGGGGAGACAGTTTCGTTAGCCTCGCCGTCCTCGTCAGCCTCTTCATCGCTATCATCAGAATTACGATTCAGATCAACACCATTACTGTTATCTACAGTTGCTGGAGAGTTTGGTTCCTCTGAACCAGTACCCAGACTTTGGTTCGCCAGCAATCTCTCTATCAGTTCTAACTTCTTGCCTTTTACAGGAAGATTCTCTTGTCTACAGAGAGCTCGCAGACTCTCAGTATTTTTATCTGACAAAGACTCTTGGCTGTAAATTTCCATCGTAGACATGTTTTTTGAAAGTTGCTTTTGTAACGTTTTGTGGTTAGTCGTCCTACAGCGTCGAAAAACACTCTAAACTGTATACTCGATACTAATCCCACCGCTGCCACCAGTGTTAGGCGGAAACCTGTGCAGCTCCCTCTGGGACCACTGCAAAAGATTTAGGACTACAGGTGTTGCGATGAACCCACTTGGTAGCAGTCTGTACCACACAGATTCAATTGGTAGCTGTGGCTGAGCAGTCAGACTTCTCTCAAGAAAAGTTGGTCAGTATAGGGAGCATACAAGATAGGGTAATTCTTCGCAGCAAAACGAGTAAACACGCAACCAGGCTTTAGTATAAAGGTAGCAAGTTATTTATTAATAACAGAACATCTACGGAAAATACTAAAGCGAACCACGGCAAACAAATCAAAATACAATTACTCTGCAGAATGGAATAAAGCTCAATCCCCCGAAACACAATATCGACAACTCCAGGTTCTACGGCACCACTTATTTTCAGACAGAGGTGTATACCTCAACCCAGATGACACTCGAATATTTAGTGAGGAAGGGAGAGAAGAGATAGGCAGGTAATGAAGTCAACACGGTTCGTACTGAAGCAGGTAAAAATGCAAGGCAAGAAGGCATTAATCACACTAGATCATACAGTTCGGCGGCCAGGCCCACTCGGTGAGAGGTAAGGCACGATGTCCTGGAAAGTCTCTATGGGTGATGCGTTCAAGTCTCAGTTAGCAGTTTGGTTAGCGACAGGTTGAACCAGTTCAGAACAAAGAGTGAATAAAGCTTGGAGGCAACCCAACGGAACGGGGAGGAATCAGATACCTCACACGAACCGATCGATAAGGGAAGCCAGGCGGTTATGGTACCTTGTTGTGGAAGACCACTCCAGCGGGGGCAGTTGTTCCTGGTGGTGGATGCACGACGGGTCTTGGCCAAGAGAAGAGATGCTCTCGTCGTCGAAGAGAAGATGTCCGGTGCACCACCAGGGAAGAAACCAGCCGCGGAGGGCTTCGTCACAAGGCACCACCTTTCGATCACGATGCCGGAGTAGTGGCTATCCGGTTGCCGGGTGCTCTGCACGGGCAATTCGACCACTGCGTCCAGGGCGATCAAAAAGCACAAAGAAGAAGAAGACTGGTTGTTCCCACCAGCCAGGGGAAGAGCCTCTCCGGCAGGGAGATCTCTTCTGTCGTCGGGAGATTGTGAGACGGTTCCGCAGGGCTTCACCGGAGGTGTCGTCGTGCAGGTCGGCTCAGCGTTACCCTCGTCGGATTCTTTAGGTCCAGTGGCGACGTTCCGAAGATCCAGTCCCAAAAGTCCTGCTTTTATGCAGACGTCCCCCATTCATTCAGCCTAGCTTGTCAATCAATACATGCTAAGTGGTGAGCGGGAAGGCTCACCACCTGGGCCAATCACTCCAGAGTGCGACCTGAGTTGGCAAGGCAACTCGGTCCAGGGTGTCTAAACCCCCTCCCACACCCCTGAGGTAACCCAGACAGAATGGCGCCACTTTGGAGGGTCTCTGTCCAGAGGCCCGCCAAAAGTGGAACAAAGGGCTCAACCTTTGGTTTTAGGAGTCACAGAGAAAAACACAGACGCCATTTTACAATACCACTCGATAAACCTATTTAAGATAAGTAGATCGATGGTACGTTGGAGATTAACGAAAAACAGTATCAATCTTCAACAATGGGACGGATCCCATGGGGTTATGCTCGGGGTCGAACATAACAAGTAGTTTCCACTGCCACCAGCCAAAACTCGACGAGGAGGGACGGGACAGTGCCCCCTCGAGTAACAGATCCAGGAGTAATCGAATTACCCCTACTAGCACGTCCACAATAAGATGGTTGGTACTAGTTCTGTTAGCAAATTTAGGTCTAGTAAAGCCAATGGTGACTTTACATGCCCGGGGAGACGGTAGTCAGTCCCCGGGTATGGAGTCTATGGTGGGGGGACCAGCTAGGGTGCCCCCGTGTCACGACACGTAGGGTGCGGAGTGACACACATAGAAAAACTTATGAGACCCTATGGAGTAAAAGACCCCATAGCCCATCGAACACATTGACAATTCAAAGGAATCACACACATACATGTCCAAGAGTGAGAGGAAAAGGGTCACACTCTTGGCAGGATGGAAAAAACAAACTCCAGAAATCCAGCAAAGCTGCTGGGGGACTCACTAGGTTAGGAAATTCAGCCTAAACAGAGAATTCTCCCTAACAGACTTCCATAATGACTCATTTGGCATCACACACTACCTCCACATTGATGGAGTGCCAGTGCTTTCTGTTCTGGTAGATGTACTCTGTCAACCGGGGTGGACGTAGCACAAAGTTTGTGCAATCTATTACACCTAGTACACGGGTGAAGCGTGCCGCTGCATAGAAATCCTGCATCACTGTTTACCTTTCCACCAGTGTTTGCGGCATATATATGTGCCTGCACACACATGCACATGCTGTTATGCATGATGCCACCTGGTGCAGACAGCGTGATTCCGTCGCTGGTGATATCCAACCATTATTGCAGTGGTCCGCTGGAAGGAACCAGTGGCAAGGGAATGGGGTGCTGTCAGCACTTTCCCCAGTGGCGTATGGGCCTGGGAGAAGATGGTGGGTGATGTTAGGCCATCCTCCCACTCCCTGACAAGGTCTAGGATTATATATGGGGGGAGCCTGTACCTGCCATAGAACTGGTTATCCGGCATCCCAAAAAGCATAGTGCATGTTGTGAAGATCTTGGCCTTGGGCATCCTCTCCTCCTGCAGGATCCGTGCACGATAGCGACAACTATTGCGTCCTATGCGCTTTGACATTTATGCCAGCTATCACGTGGCATATGGGTTCCCGGGTTTCTGTGTGCTTTTTTGTGACCCGATGTTCAGATTTAAATTCCATGAATACAGTTGTATTTTCGCGAGTATGGGCGTGCGATTGCTTGGCTGTGCACCGACCCTCAACACGCCTACATTTTTGCATGTTCTTCCTCATTCTGCATGATCCGCTCCCTATATGGGTCACTGTGTAGGCTGGGCCCACAATCTGCATGGAGTCTCGTGCAGAGACGTGCCAGCCTGCGCAAACTCCACCCAAGTCACAGAGATGTCCCGTGCAGTCAGTTCCATGAATCGACAAACAGGGATTTGCAAGCAGATTGACACACAAATCCCTGATGTTCCACATACATATTTCCATGCATCAGTTTTTTAATCTCAGAATCAACATATTGTATCAACCATTAAGTACAGAAACATGTATGTGGTAGTTATTGTATTCTTCACTAAAACATTCAGTACCTATGTTCCAAGTGCCAGAACACAATGTGGTGCCACAAGATTGCATTTTAATCCTGCTTCATCACATTTTGTGCTGTCAGACATGATCTTGTTGTTTCTAGACAACATGGTTTTACTCCAGCACAACATTTTCATTGTGTCATACAGCCAATAGATTCCTGCTATTGATTCCTGCCACCCAACAGATATCTGGTAAAAGGCAGCAGATTGCAGAGGCCTGCCATACCTAAATGGCAGGCAGCATTTACACTTTTTTCAAAACAATATAAAAAAGCTCTACATTTGATTAAGCCTTTTTAACAACTTTATTTGCAGGATGTGTTGCAAACGGGGAATCGTGCATGGTTAGAAGATTTGCATGAAAGTGCAAACAAAACTGGTCCACTATATGTAATTTGCTCCTTTAAAAAAAAAAACACTCGTTCTCGATGCATTTAGCACCAGCCTTCCACATTTACATTGACCTTTATTCTTACTGGGATTTAGGATAACACATTCTGCATTCCTTAAAGGAATGTAGTAGGAATTAACATTTGAAATTAACAAAGTTTGATGCCACACTGTATACCAGATGCATTTTAATCAGCGGGGTTGCATGCTTTTGAAATTATTATTGTTCTCATTTGTATTTAAACAGAGCAACAATACAGTTGCAAATGATTATAATTCAACCCTGAAGCATTCAATGATCAGCACGAGTGAATCAACAAACCACGCTCCAAACAATATTTACATGTGTTGCCTTAGATGCCTCTTTCATTTGAACGAGTGCACTGCATTGTTTGCTACAACGTGCTATGGGATAGTTCTTTCGGGAAGAACATTGAATACAATGGTTGCTACCAGTTTGGCACGCCATGTCAGATCTCCCACCGAGATTAGCTCTGCAGGGATTATAGAGGAGCACAGTTATGAACTGAATTTCCAGCTGTGAATGACAAAGGAACTACAGCCTACAAAGAAAAGATATGCAAACGGATAAGCATACAGTAGCTGATGTTGTTTGTACACACATCTATATTGTTTGCTAATACTTATTGCAACTTGAACTATTATTAGTATGTGTAGAGCAAGAGGCAATCAATATGATATTTCCTTTGGTCTATGGGCAAACGCGCGCCATTACAATTCACTCAATGGCAATGATCCGTAGGTCTGTTTTACTCATTCAAGGCACTTCAGTACCGTTTCCAAATTAAATAATTGTATGTATAGTTAGACCTTATGGAAATGTAAACACAAAACAAACAAAAAAGATGTAAATGCAAACAAGCTGATGCTGTCTAATTTGTGTTATTGCAAAATAACCAAGTGTAAACCATGAGTACCTCTTTCTTACTTCTGACGTACTCCCAGTAAGTTTGATGTAAAAGAAAAATAAGTCAGTTAGTCATAGAAACTTGTTTGTGAATCAAAAAGACCCCTCCATGTTCAAGTCAAAGTTAAGCAATAGTTACACATAGTCACTGTGTTGTGAATCACCCCACAGTGTTTGGACTGTATATTGAACATTTGAGGGATATTGCAGATTAACTGGGAATTTCCATAGGTCAGGATTCATCTGACAACTAGATCTCTTTTTTATATCTCATGCATTACAGCAGTCCAACATTTTGGACTTTGCATATTTGAAATTGAGAACTGAGCTGTCAATATCTATTTGAAATTCTAACGTACCAAGTCAGAGCTGCTCTTGATGGCAAGCAATGCATGTTGACTGCCAGTATAATTGCGGCTCAATTATTTAGCATATATGGAGGTCCAGACATAATATTAGTAGGGTTTGTACCAGATACAAAGATGCATTTACAAGATGTTGCTATAACTGCTCAAGTCTCGATTTTTTAAAATTGTGTTATTTAAAAGTGTTCTGCAGTTTACAAGAAACTTTTACGCTCAATTAAAACAAAATATAATACAAAGTTATTCAAAATTATTTCAAAAGATCACTAGAAAATATTCAAGACCATCAATGACAGCATCTTCTGACATAACATAAACCTAATCAAGTGAATAATTGAAAGATTAGTAGATTGAATTTAAAATTAAGCCTGATCTTATTAAGCCTGATCTTTGTCGATGCTGCATCACCCTCTGCCATTCTGTTCTTCAAACCCGAAACGATTTCCTATAGGAAAGATGTCAGAGCGATTATTAAACTATGATCTCAATATGTACACTGCCCACACACTGTACATCCTCATAGGTTTAGTCTACATCTTACTTACTAGTAGTATTGCCTAGCTCGTGCCCACAGGGCAACCGAACATCCATATCACACACGCTACTCCCCCCAAAATGCCCGAGATCATACTCAGGCAGCACAGACTCAGAACACGCACATTCCCTTTAGCATTCCTCTCCACACCCATACAGGTAACACTTAGGAACTCACACCTAGGTTCACGCACTCACGCTAAGACCTGCCGCCTGCCATTCACTATTACCCACAAGCGCCTAAACAGGGCTCCGACGTTCGCTCCTCCCAGATATCACATGTCTAATAAGTCTACTCACACTACCAAAAAGCTCATTCCAATTACCGACCTCAAGCCTCCGCAATCAAAAAAGCTTCACCTTAAATGTGCTCTATTAAATGTTCGCTCACTCAACGCCCACGCTTTAGAAGTCAATGATATTATTACCAGCCAATAACAGAAACATGGTTGCATTCTGCCTCTGGCCCTACTATCAGCCTAGCTGTACCGTCAGGTTACTCGATCTTAAGACAGGACAGATTAGCTAAAACGGGAGGTGGGGTTGCACTAATTTTTACAGACAGCATAGCCTTAAGACAGACTCCCACCAATGGGGAAGACACCACTGACATCCTCTCAGCCAAACTCACCCTCTCCCCTAAAGATACGGTAAACATTCATGTCATATACAGACCTCCAGGCCCTGTCAATAACTTCACAGGCATAGTCAACCATCCCCTTGGAAAAAACATCAAACAAACTTCCAAAACACTGCTTCTAGGAGACCTAGACCTTGGATACAATGATATACTTGACAAAGCAGCTACCACTCTCGTCAGAAACCTCACAGATCTAGGATTCACACAGATAGTTACTGCCCGACCCATAATAAAGGCTGTATGTTAGATTGGGTGGCAGATCACAACTGTGCTCCACCCTCAACTCCAACACAGCCCTTCCATGGTCTGATCACAACTGCCTTCAATTCTGCATTCCCATATCCTAATACTCCAAACCACTTATACTCGCACCGGCCAAGCTAGCCAGAAGTGCCAAAAAACGTACAGCAGACAATATACGTCCCATTCTCAACAACCCTGCCTAGCACCTCCTTTCTCTTCCGACCCCAACATTCTAGCAGAGATCTTCAAAGACACCCTCACCCATGCCATCAACGCCACAGCTCCTCTTGAAAACAAAAAAGGAAAAAAATTGTTTCACTCCAACTCATGGTTCACAGAGGACTTATTAAATCTACGCCAATGCAAGCGCCAAGCCCTCAAAACATGGCAGGCCAATCCCTGTGATGCCACCAAAGTAGACTTTCTTTGCATTTCTAAAAAATACAAAAGTGCCATATTTAATGCGAAGTCAGAAACCTATAATAAACGTATCATGGAAGCCAACTCCCACTCTAAAGAGCTCTTCACCATCTTTAAAGAGCTCACCGTCCCCCCAATCTGTACAGATGAGATTGTCAAGGATGAAGCCTGGTGCAATAGCATGCAAACAGCGATGTTAAATAAAATAGACCTTCTTCAAAATAAAATAGCAGAACACTTCAAGGCTCTGCACCCCCAACAGACCCTCTCCATCAATACCGCCAAAGATAAGCACACCTCCAAATTCAATTTTTCTCCAATCACCGAATCAGATGCTCTCCACATCCTCAAACAGCTCAAACCATCACAATGCAAAGGCGATATATGCCCCCCCAACATCATTAAAGAGTGTGAGGCACCCCTCACACCGATCATCACAGCATGCATTAATGCCTCATTCAAGATGGGCAAAGTCCCTCACAGTCTTATAGAGGCGTGGGTGCACCCGCTCTTAAAGAAACCAACCCTGGACCCTGCCCAACCTAACAACTACCGGCCAATTACAACGGTTCCATTTCTTCTAAAAATCTTAGATAAAGCTGCACACATGCAGATACAGTCCTACCTGGAAAACAACGCTGTCCTAGGTAAAAGGCAGTCCAGATTCCGCAAAGGTCATGGCACTGAAACCGCTTTACTAGATCTGAAGAACCAAATGACCCTAATTCTAGATAAAGGCAAGCCGGCCCTTCTGCTCCTCCTAGAGCTCTCGGCGGCATTTGATTTAGTTGATCATGCCATCCTCACCAACCATCTCACGCAGGCCGCACATTTCTCCAAACAAGCCACAAACTGGATCACCTCCTTCCTCGAAGGAAGAGTGATGAAAGTGTTTTCCAATATAGCTAATGCAGAGACTACCACCATCAGGTATGGAGTCCCTCAGGGCTCATGTACGCCTCCCACCCTCTATAATCTTTTTACCAAACCTCTCTTTGATAAACTGGACGCACTTGGAATTACATACACCAACTACGTTGACGATACCCAAGTATTCCTCCCGCTCACAGGACTCTACCATCAGGACGCAGCCACCCTCCAGAATATATATGCCACCATCCAAGCATGGATAGCCACGAACGGCCTATGTCTTAACGGAGATAAGACAGAAATTCTCATCCTGGGTCAAAAATCCACTCTCACGAACCTCGACCCACTCTATACCAACCTCGGCATAGACAATTGTGTCATCCCAGTTCTACCTTCTGTTAAAACACTAGGAGTCCACATTGACACCTCACTCTCCATGGACAAGCAAGTCAACTCCATTATTTCTGCCTCCGCCCTGAGCACTAAGCTCATTAATGCCATCAAACCCTTCCTAACCAAAGATAATTGCCTTTCTATTGCCAGAGCCACCATTGGAGCCAAACTAGATTATTGTAATGCGCTATTGGCTGGCACCTCCAACTCCAATCTCAATAAACTCCAAACAACACAGAATAATGCACTAAGAGCAGCTCTCAATATACCAAAAAGGGACCACATCACGCAAGCCAGAAAGGCAGCACACTGGCTACCTATCAAAGAGCGCATTACATTCAAAATACTTACCACCGCACACAAATGCATCAACCTGTCTGCACCCTCATACCTGTCTGATACGCAAGCCAGATCTCACTCCACCAGACCAACTAGGCAATGCCACACCAAACAACTTAAGGTCCCATGCCTCAAACGAGCTAGAGAAGGTGGAATAAGTTTCCCCTACATTGCCCCTAAGCTATGGAACGCACTACCTAGCACGCTCAGAGCAGAAACCTCTCTCACTGCCTTCTGAAAGAAACTGAAAAGCACCTTGTTTAACTAATTCCTCTTCCTTCGTGTCGTTTACTCTCTCCTCCTCCTCTCCTCTCTTCTCCTCCTCTCCTGTAGCTACTACTCTTCTCTTGCAACTAAGTAATGACTTCACTGTATGTACAACAAGTCATTTTCATATCGGTAACAAGCTCCACGATGCCCTCTGGGCTGCCTGTGCGCTAAACAAATGTGAATAAATAAATAAATAAATAAGTAAATAAATAAATAAATGATTTGAAGGGGGTCATGAGCCTATCCCACAAATTGTTAGTCAAAATACGAGCAATTGAATGTAAGAGAGGGCCCAGATGGTTAATTATCTGCTGTTGAAACAAGGGGCACTCCAGCATTACGGACTAATGATTTGGTTAAATCTAAACCACACATCTGTCATTTCCACATGCCTCGGGATAGGCACAATTTGGGCCCCATGACTTCGAAGATGGGTAAAACATTTAAATCGAAATTTAAAATACAGGTTCCAATGTTTTTTGGATGGAAACTTTGCTGGATACGGTCGTAATTCAGACAATGGAACACATACATGGGGATTATTCTTATACAATGCCAGGCTATTTAGGTCTCCATTATCTTGAATTCTATCCCATGTGATCATTTTACTTTTTTTCACATATTCACTGTTTGAGGGACCCAGCAAAATCATATTAGAGAACTTAATACATTTTCTGTGAAACCTAGCTAGTGATGAGGAATGAGGCAAACTATCCTTCAGAAGGTTTTCCATATAGGAACAAAGGCAAGTTCCCTTGGCCCGCATACGATTTGAAAGCAGAGGCAGACTACTTTTTAAATATTGGGCCCACCAAGAATTGAGGCTAAGTTCTAATCTAATAGCTCTGATGGTTGTAGACTTAGGTAGGCCTAAAACAATCTCCCAAATGTTCCATTCCAGTTTATCGAGAAAGGATCTGTCTCGACAAAGCATTAATTCACAACCATACAGAATAATAGCAGTAACTTTGAGTTTGTACAGTAGATTCAATGGCAGAAATGAGAAGGCACAAAGCTTACTCTGAACGGCCTTCTAAAGGGCGATACTGGGTACATGTTTTGTGATATTTTTTTCCGTTTGGAACAGAAATAGTGTTTTTGGGGAGATTAGGAACCCAGGATAGATAATTTCAGGGACCTGCTCGATTTTGGCCTGATTTAAGGTCCAGAAGTAAGATTTGGACCTACGCCTTATGGAGTAAACTAACACAAATTATTTCTGGGGATTAATTCTTAAATGATTTTGCTCCATGTACCCATTTATAAATCTTTGAAGCCCTGCATGGGTGTAGTACATTAACAATGGATCTCCGTCCCTGTGAGAAGGACTCCGTCCACAAATCTGCCAGGAAGAGATTAAAGAAGATGGGTCCAAAAATACAACCCTGGCGGACCACTCTTGTTTGTTTGTTTGTTTGTTTATTTTATTTATATCGCGCACCTGACCCAGGGTAATTGGGCGTTAGAAGGACAATAATGGTTACATGGCATAGTATAGACAGTTGTGTGCATGAGAGATGCAGTTTAACAGTCAAGGTAAGATTACAATGGTAGATATATACATATTATACATTATACATGTTTTACATTCCGTCATTAGGTCATAGCAGTAGTACAGGGTGACATAACTACAAATTGTGCAGTCCCACCTAAAGGTTTGTGGTATCTAAGAACTGTTGTATTTATGATTAGTTAAGTATCCATGTGATAACATGGCTTCTGAATTTGTTGAATGCTTGAATAGTTTGAATATTCTGAGGGAGAGTGTTCCATAGCTGGCCGGCTAATACAGGGAAGCTAGTGACTCCGGCTCTTTTTAAATTATATCTGGGCACCACCAGACATGGTATGTTGGATGATCTAGTGATTCTGTTGGACACTTTCCATGTGAACTTGTCTGTGAGATAGGGGGCGCTTGGTAGTTAAGCGCTTTGTGAGTGAGGCAGATAGTTTTTAGGTCAATTTTGTCCTGAATAGAGAGCCACCTGTGTTGCTTTCTGGTTTCTGATATGTGCTCTATTTTGGGAATATTCAATGCTGCTCTGAGTGCGTTGTTTTGCATGATCTGTAATTTATTTAAGATGGCTTTATTCGCACCTAGATAGAGACTGTTGCAATAATCCAATTTGGATTGTATGAGCGCTCTCGACAGAGTGAGGCAACTGGTGGGAGATAGTAAAGGTCTGCAGGCTCTGATCAGCTTGCCGGTGTAGGCAGTGGCAGATGAGGTCATGTTAATCTGCTTGGTTAAGTTGGAATGGGCATCGAGGTAAAAACCTAGTGTTTTTACATGTTTGGCTATGGGTATACTATTCCCATTGATGAGGATGCTTGTGTAGTTAGGACTTAGTTTAAGAAGGTTGTTAGATGATCCGACTAGGAGTAACTCTGTTTTATCATCATTCAGGCCCCACACACCGTGGGTAATAAATAAGCAGCGCTCAGATACCTGAGGGTTTGTCGTGCTATATAAATGCGAAAATTATTATTGTTAGGCAGAGGCCATGTGTGACCATCCATGCCTGAATGATGATGTAGACTTAATTGATCCGAGCGACGTCTATATCATAGGTTACTGAAAGGGGTAGGAGTATCTGGGTGTCATCTGCATAATTTGTGTAGGTGCCACCCAGACGGTCCAGTTTGTCAAAGAGTGGCTTTGTAAAAATGTTGTAAAAAGTGGGTGAGACGCAGGATCCTTGGGGGACTCCGCAGGTGATGGGGATGGGATCAGCGGCTGCCGATGGTGAGAACACGCGCATTGTTCTTTTAGCGAGGAAGGATTGAATCCAGGCAACTGCAGAACTGGAGAAATGAGCCGCTGATGATAGGTGGTCACAAAGTATAGAGTGGTCCACCAAAACAAAAGCCACAGAGAGGTCCAGTAGGAGTAGGATGGCCATCTTTCCTTTATCTTTCAATTCATCAATCTGGCTTTTGAGGTCAACGAGGGTGGTTTCTGTGCCATGTTGAGGTCTGAAGCCAGATTGACGGATTCCGAGTAATTTATGAGCTTCAAGATAGTCTTGTATTTGCAAGTAAGCAATTCTATCCAAAATTTTCAATAAAAAGGGGACTGTCGTAATGGTTGTATACAAATTGATAGTTTTACAACTGCTCGAATGACAATTGACCTTTTCACAATTGACCGAATTGCGAAGGTCAATTGTACCATAAATGTGGGGGGAAACCCCCCACAACCCCCCACCCAACGCCAAACCCCCCAAAACCCATATATATATATATTTCACAATTGACCAAATGTATATATATATATATATATATATACACATTTGGTCAATTGTGACCCTTTAAATTCGGTCAATTGTTCATTCGAACAATTGTAAACGACCAATTTGGGTAATACCGTCGTAATTGGTCTATAGTTAGTGGGTATAGCCGGGTCGAGGGTCTGTTTCTTTAATAGGGGTAGAACCCAGGACTGTTTGAGGTTGCTTGGGATGGAGTTGTTAGAGAAGGAGGAGTTTATGAGTTTAATAATGAATGGGGCAAGGTCTCTGGCTGCGTCTTTTATAATCTGAGCCGGGAAGCTATCGCCCTTACAATTAGATGGTTTGAGAGACGCAATGATTTTTTGAACTTTGGCAATGGTGACTTTTTTAAACATGAAGCCTGAATTAATGTGTGAGGTAGGGGTTGGTACTGGTGTGTTGACTGTCAGTTGGGATCTTTTGTCAGCTATTTTGGTCTGTAATCCTTTAATTTAGTTGGAGAGGGGGTTTTGTATATTGGTACACCAGGCTTTATCCTTAGTGCATGTGTCTGGCGGTGGGTTGGGGTTCTCTAGTTCTCTTAGGATATTGAATAATTCTTTAGTACTGGAGCTGGCTAGGGCTATTCTGTCATTGTAGGTTTCTTTTTTGGACTGGATTATCTTATTTTTGTAGGTGGCAGTGATGATGGCAAGGTTTGTTTTATTTTCAGGTGTGAGGGAGGATTTCTTGTGACTATGATTGGTTTCGATAAATCACTGAGGGTGTTTAGTCTAACAGTATTGTTACTGTAGCAATAAGCCCCGAGACGGTGGGCCAATATCGCCCCAGGTAATGCCCCGGGGCCCATAGTAGTCTGTTTTCCATGGTTTGCCATCGGGAGCGGACGTGCTGGGAACAGAAGTGTTCCCAGTGCGTTTGTTCCCGAGAAAAGAAGAAAAAAGAAGGTAAGTGGGTTTGGGAGGGTTTGAGGGGATAGTTTGCAGGGGAGGGAAGTGTAGGAAAAGAAAAAACATAGCTGAGTACCCGGCGGTGGACTAAGGCAGTCTCCGGCCATGGGGAGATTCGGAGAGGGGATTGCCACGTTTCGAGCCTCTTCATTGGCTGAGGGGCCACCATGCCCCCCACCGGGAACAAACGAAGGCACAGACATGCGTGCAAGGGATTCCCCGCCTGGTAATTTCCCTGCGAGGGCCAATCAGAATGCTTGTTACATTCTGGTTGACCCTCGCCGGGTACTATTGTACAGTAGTTGGATCATTTTCAGAAGTCCTGGTCAGATCCCACACCTCTTTAACTTCCCCAGTGTAAAGTGAGGATGATGTTGTCAAAGACTGCCGTTAGATCTAAAACTGCAACATATAGTGTTTTGCCAAATGCAGCACCTATATCTGAAGTGCAAATGGACAGAGCCAGGGCACTAATCAAGGTACCCATCCCTTTCCTGAACCCTGTTTGTAGCGGGCTCAGCAAGTTCTTACTGTCCACCCATTTATCCAGATCTTTCAAAATGAGTTTAGCAAAAACTTTGGAATAGAATCAATCAAAGCTATCGGTCTATAGTTAGCAGGATTCAATCTAGTTCCTGATTTAAAAATAGGGACAATGATAGCTCTGTCTCATGAACTAGGGCATTCTGCAGAAGCCACAATCTGGGAGAATAATCGTATCTGAATATCAGCCAATAAGGGGCATAAGTTTAAAAAGAATATATTTGATAGCCCATCCAGACCTAGAGTTGCTTAGCTTCTCAATCACGCTAATGATGTCAGCTTTGTCATGGTTACATGCCCAAGAGGCACCCTCCGATGAATTAGAACACTCTGAAATTTTCTCTCCAACTCTGAATTAAATTCTTTGAAAAGATGTTCAGATCAAGCTTTTTCAGACACACAGCATACTTGCAAGGCAGATTGTTTAGAAGCAGTGCCATTGATTATTCTCTGTAAGGTGCCAACATTTGAGTTAACCAATTTATTAAACACATTTTGGTTTTCCTCAATGTACAGATTCATTCTGTAGTTCTTTAGCCACATAGAAAAGGACACTCTAATTATTTTGTTCTCCCTGACAATGGCATCCGATGAGAGCTTGGAGTGAGATAGTTGCTTAAGGGCTATCCTTTTATCCCTTTTCTTCTCATTGACAATGATGTCAAAAGATTGCTTATGAATAGGAGTGATGGGAAAAGACTGCACATTTGTATCCTGGCCCATCCCACCCAAGTGACTTAGTAGGTGAGTGAAAGTACTAGGGGATGTATTCAACTTTTTCTCAAAATCGGAGAGCCCAGCCCACCATGTATTGAGTCTACTGTTGTTGCTAGTCAGATTCCCCCCCCCTCTTGATCCTGGGCTTAGTAGCAGATATCGACAGGTTTACAGGTCTGGTGCGATTTACCACGAGAGGAATACCCAATAAGAAAGTTAATGAGAGCACTGAATGATCACTACGACAGGTCTTAATAATCTCACATGACTTAATGCTCCCGTGATCTATATTAGAGACAAATAATCAATTATGATTCAGCCCACGGTTGCACCAAGTAGGTGTTGTCACCCAGCGTCTATCCAGGAGCAGGTTTGTCTGATTGATCCCCCATCGTGAAAAAAAGGATGACCAGGTCCTACCTTTCGAGGCTCCCTGTCTCTAGGATGGGCAATTAGGATCATTGAGACAGTAGTGTCTGCATCAAAGTCGTTATCTTTGTGGTTGATGTCGCACGGACAGTTGAAGTCGCCCCCTACCAAGATTGGTGCCAAGGGCTGAAACTTTCCCCATTTTGTCATTAAGGTATCTGATTCATCTAACACAACTTCTAATGCCGAATTGGTAGGGTTAACATAGACAATGATAATCAACAGATGCATATGGACCGGACCAGATCTATCAATCACTTCTGTTACTAGTAAAGCCTCAGATTTGCAGTACCAATTCTTGGATGAGCGACCACAACTATTTCTAATAGTGGTCAACAGTCCACTTTTTTCTTTTGATGAATTTGTGAAATCTCTTTCTTCCAGACAACATGTAATTCGGTTACTGGTCATTTGGTCGAAAAAAAAAAGTCGACAGGACAAATGGTCGACACAATTTGGTCGAAAGACAAATGGTCGAATTTATTTTTTTGTATATTCACTTTTTTTTTTTTTGGGGGTGTCCCCCCCCAATCCTCTTTTTTTGCTTAAAAACCCTTTTTTTTCCTAAACGAAAACCTGAAAAATATATATAAAAATAAAAATAAAAATTCAACCATTTGTCTTTCGACCAAATTACATCGACCATTTGTCTGTCGACCAATTTTCTGTCGACCAAATGACCGGACAGCATGTAATTCTTAGTTTATATTCAGCTCATTTCGGCCCATGAAAGTCCATGGTAGTTGGCCACCCACATTTTAGCCTTTCATAGTTTCTGCGCGACATGTGGCCAGATGATAACTTTATGAATTTGCCAGAACAGATTTTCACTTACTGAAAAATATTTATAGTAGCAATCCTGCTTTGCATTTGGACCTCACAGTACCTTGGAAAGAAGCACAAAATCCCAATTTGATGAAGAATCATAGGTATCAAAGTTTACCTTCTCTAAGAAACAAAGTGTTTTGGGAAAGCAACAAACTATTCACAAACCATTCACTGATGGATATATATTTACATTAGAACTCCTTCTCTACCTCTTCTTAAATCTCACCCCAATTCCTGACTATGCAAATCAACCCAGTGCATATAATACAAACTGAGTGTAGGGCAGAATGGTTGCTTTATTCAATTTGTGGCAGGTGGTGACATTTTGGTTTTTAGTCATTTTAGTGTTCAGAAAAGGATAAACAGCATAATTTTCTAGAGTTACTCAGGACTCATCTTTCATGATGGTCCCCCAAACACAGTGCCCTGCAGTAGACGACCATTCTTTTCAAGAACCATGGTGTTATTGTCTGACTTCTCAGAATGACACAGTTTAATGCTCCAAGGGCCTGATTCATAGACGCATTTTATAATGGCGCAATCCAATAGGGAAACGTTCCTTGAATCAGGCCCTTAGTAAATAACTGATTTGCTAGACAATCTCTGGTGATGTACATCTGAAGGCGGGCAACACATTTTGTGAAGAATACCTTTTAATGGAGACCTCGGGTAGAATATCATCCTTTTGTAAACAGAGGGTACATTCAGCACTTTGGAAATACAATATGCTCACTTTCATGATGCCCTGCAACATGCTCACCAGTGGTTTATCAGTATTGCACCTCAGAACCGCTGAGTTCAGAGGCCAAACTTTGAGTCTTATGGAAACCCCGAATTTGTCACAGAGAATTTAGAGCAGGACCCAGTAGGAATTAAGCATAATCGAGACATTATGTAGATGGATTATTAGTTTCCGTTTTACAAACAGACCTTTCAAGTGACACCAATGGTATGCAGCAATCTTGTCATTAGTCATGTCATTTAGTCAAATTCTCTCTAACTCCCTTTTTTCATATGGCGGAGTTCGGTTACAGAGGAACATTTACCTGTTTTGTCTCTGCATTTGGCGGATGTTATATATTCACATATGTGTGTGATTTCAAGAAGAGTCAGTCCTCTATGGGTGCTGTTCTACAAGCACATTGGAACCTGTGCCTTTTTCGCTCACTTGGAAAGAATGCATTTGAATCCATTGCTCATCCATTGGTTATTCCTGTGACAGCACACAGTTAAGGACTTCCAAGTTTTTACTACTGTATCTGGCAGGTTTCAGCAGTACCGTTAACGATGTCTCTGTAACTATAGGAACTACACTACCTTTAAAGTTATTTCAATGATTCCTCCCAATCATGCTGTTGGAAACAGCTGGCAAAAAGCTAGAATGCAGTGTGATGGGTTCACTTGTGGTTCATGGAGTATATTTGTTTAGAAGAAAAACAGTTGTTTCTAAGGAAGGACGTTTCTGCAGTTTTCAAACCCATCCGCACACATTCTCTGCTTTTCTGTCACTTTTAAGGGTCGAAACATGTCTGGGTGTAAACTTGTACACAGGGGATATGGCCCAGCTCATTGGACTGGGTAGCTTCCATTGGTGGCAAGAGTAATACTGGTTTGCATATGGCTTGGCCGCTACTGTTTTGGTGAAGATGGCTAAAATGAAGGAATGGAAGCCGACCATAATAAACCCAAGTGTTATTATTAAATAGCCCTACCCATCCATCAATGGTTTGTGTATAACATTCATAAAATATTTAGTGTTGTTATTGCTGCTCTGGCAACACAATTAACACCTGTGTGAATACTCCATTCTCACCATCGCCATTGAAGGTGTGGAATATTCAAATATAATAATTTTCAAAGTACCACACAATTTGATCAAGTGGGGGAAGTGCAATTACGATTCTCACCATCTGGGCCCACAGCAAGCAAAGGAGGCATACAATCTTAACACCTCAATAAGAAGAAGTCCAAACGATTCATTGAAAACGTGCATTTTGCTAACCATCTGAATCCACTTTTCCCACAAACTGCACCTTTCAGATGAAAAACTATTCAAGGTTTCTATATCCCGCAATACAAATTTACTTTGCATTGACTTTCTATTTGCAGTTACCACATGTTATACTCTAGAAGTGTATCTTTTCGTTAAGCACGCAGTGTTGTGATTGAACCTAGGTGAAGAATTGTATAAAGCTGTGCTTGTCTTGCACCCATTATCTGTTCTATGGAAACTGGCGCCACATTAAATGTCTTTTAAAATGAATTATATTGAATTTTGATTGAATAATTGAATGCAATAGAAATCATAACAGTGTGAATAAAATTGGCCCTTTACTACAATATTATTGAAGGTATGCTGGTCAATGTTTGCCGTGGGGAAGCTATGAACATGCAAATATTATAATATTATTCAAGTCATGCATTTAAAATGAACAGACCTTGGCATTTTTCCATGAAGTCTTCTGACATGTCTGTGCTCTTCTCCAGAATTTTGCCAGAAGTCATTTCCAATCTTCCAATCCCCATGCAAATCACATTATGTTATGCTCATGCCAAGAGTAAATAACTGGTCTTCTATTTGGTTAATCATACATTTGGGCAGGTTCCTCAAGAAAAGCGTCCAGCTTTCTGACACTCATAATTACATTTCCAAATCGTGCCAATTTCTTTCCACATCCCAGACACAACAACGTTCAAGCTATTACCATCATGTTGAATATCGGAGTTGCGCAGCACACATTTTCACAAAATCAAATAGTCAATGACATCATGGGTAACGTTTCTATGCAACCTATAACAATTTTCGAATGAACAACAAATGTCAGATACAATGCTGTGGAGTTATATTCTGGTATAAAACATAAGCAAAGTATACTAATTGCAGTATTGACATTGCTTTATATGATGTACAATATAGAGGAGGGATACCAGTGTTTTTCTCTGACATTTAAATGCATTTAACTTTTAGAAACATTCTCCATTGACAAATGAGCAGATCTATGAAATGTAATGTTTAAGAAAATAGAATATAGAACATTCTTAACATTGATATGGGTACTTTCTTTCGATTTTAGTGTTCACATTTATATTATTTAAAGTATATTCATATATATATATATTTGTTTCAATTAAAATGTTGTATTGATTTAACAAAGCATGAATGAAAACCGCCACAAAGTGGTGACAACAGCACAAACCTTTAACATTATTACACATTCCTATACATAGTCCCTAGATCTCATTTTCCTATACATCATAACAAGGATAAAACCATTAATCTGTTCCACTCAATTCATTTTTCATCTTCAAAACAAATGAAATCATCCTCAATACAGCAATCACTATGCTAGTTTGTTCTCCTATGAGCACCCAAGCTTACCATTCATTTGGACTCAAAGCCCTTTTGTCCATACCACAGTCAGCCAAAAAAAGATCTCTGATGTCACTAATGGAAACACAAACTGTAACCCGATGGCAAAGCGTTTCCATGGTATCCCTACCCTTACAGAACCTACACTATGAGCTTTTTATACCCAGCATTTTTCGATCCCACAGGACTCCTGATGCTAGGGTATTCAACCTATATCGTAGGAGTAGGTCTCGATAGTGCTGCGACAGGAATTTCTGCAAATGCCTTGGGAGTGAATTTCGGCCTTTCCTTTCTGCACCATTATTATGACTTGATTTATCTTGATCACCTCGTTCCACTGTATTTATCCAATCCAGGTCTTGCAATTTCTTCTTAACGTTGGATGGATTTACAGATAACTCACTCAGACTTATACCCTTCTGCTCTAAGGTCTTTTCCACTTTAAGTCTCCACTGAATCAGCTGTTTGTCCTGTCCTTTCCTGGTTGGATTGAGAACCGCAAAAGGGGCTATATCTGTTTGGTAACGCCATTTCCTATGTAGCACAATCGACTTCCACAGTACCAGAGATTCCAGTGATTGTAGCTTCAACTCATGCCTGATTGTACCCATGGGCACAGCATTTGGGAGTCTCAAAACTGACTGCCAGAAATAGCCCTCCAGTTTCTCCCATACCCTCCATGATAAATGCAGGATAGCCTCGGCTCCACATGTTAGGACTTGGGCTATCTTCTGCCTATAAGAGGATGGGGATCCTTGTAAATCTCCCAAACCTCTGATGGAAGGCTCTTCCTTGGTTGGTTAGGGAAATCAATCTAGATCCTAGATGCATATACTGTGCCTGGTCGTTCGTATTGCGATTTATCACAATCCCTAGATAGATAATGGACTCCACTATTTCCATCAACTTTTTTCCAGCTCTCCATGTGAAACCTCCATGGTTCTTCTTGTGGGTTGATTTCATTGTCAATACCTTGGATTTTGCAACATTAATCTTCACACCGTTCTCACTTAGATATGAACTGAAAACATTGATTCTCCGCTGGAGGCCAATCGGGGTTAAATCTAAGAAGACTAAATCAACTGCAAATATTATCCAGGACACTTCCATACCATTGATTTTGGGGGGGGGGGCAACCACCTCCCTTTCCGAGATCACCAAGTCAGCAATATATAGACAAAAGAGGCGGGGGGCCAGGTCAGACCCTTGTTTAAGGCACGATATGTAGGGATTTTTTGTGAGAGTTCTCCTCTCCCCAACAATTTGAATTCTAATCGAGGTGTTAGTATAAAGCACCTCCATGGCCTCTACAAAGTCCTCTGGGCAATTCCACACCCTCAACTTGGCCCATAGTTTTGCCCTTTTTTATTAACTTATTTGGATTTATAAAGCGCCCATCGGCCCGTTACAGTATATTCACTTGTGTACATTCAAATGGATACATTTCTATTACTTAAGCACAGTTTTAGGACAGATACAGATACAGACGTAGCAGAAATTCAGATTAGAGACAATGGCCCTCATTCCGAGAATGGAGGTAGTCATGGCGCTATTTGCGCCATGACTACTTCTCATACCGGTACCGACTCCGACTTGGTTCAATGGGGACTTACCGGTGTAGTCCGACCTTTGCGGGACTGGTAAGTCCCCATTGAAAAATCCATTGCCCATTTCCATTTGAGCCTCCGTAGGGCTCAATTGGGAATGGGGAAGTAGCTAATAACGGTACCGCAATTTGCGGTACCGTTATTAGCTCTGAAGTCCCTTAACGGGTCCCGTCCATAACACCTGGTCAGACCAGGCGTTAAACGAGGGACCCGCTAAGGGACCTCAGAATAGGGCGCAAAGGGTTTACCAGCACCAGAGAAAGGGGCCCCTAGGGGCCCCTTACGTCTATGGAAACAAGGCGAGTCACCACACACGATAGATACGCCAGACACAAGGTTGTATTCCCAAAGCTAGGGTTTATTGCAAAGCAAAAAGTCTCAGTTGGCCAACTCGGTCTCACGCCCCATGACGTGTATCTCTAGACCTCGAGGGATGCAAGAGAGTGAATTACGTACATCAGTTACATATATACAAAATGCATATCAAACAATCAGCTATGAGATGTTTAACAACCCCCTTTATTGGGTTTCTTTGAACTCGGTGTGATGATGGACACTTTCGACAATTATGACACCTTCAAATATCTATTCTAGCAACAATATGCAATTTGTAAGTGCGGAGGCATCTTTCAGTTGTTGAACAGAACACAGTGCTTCTGTTCTTGGAAGCGAGCTACATACGGGTAAAGAGTCGCATTCCAGACCTTGCTATCTATGAGGTGCTATTCGTGTCCTGAGAGCCGACACGCTCTAACAGGGCTCAGTAAAGGGGGGCCATAAGAAGAGCATAATTCAAGCCTTTAGCTGCTTTATTCTAAACATATTCTACCATATAACGAGACTGGCTGGCAGCTGCGAAATGATTAAGGGGGTAATTCATAGAATTCAGCGCACAAGTGGCGCACGCGGCTGGCGCACAGTGTGCGCGTGCGAATCCCTGCGCCAGCCGCGTGCGCTGAAATCCATTTCCGCGCACAGCGTATTCATGGATTCCAGCCACCAAAACCAGCCGTGGCGCACAGTGGCGCAGCGACCCTGCAGCAGCGCCAGTTACGCCCCCAAGAACGCCTCCCGCGCAGGGAAAAGCCATCAACATACCCAATCCAGCGCAAAGGGCTGTGCTAACCCTGTACCAGCACAGCAAGCGGGCTACGTGTATCACTGGGGTGCGCGGGAAGTACCTCACGCGATTGGCCCCGTGCGAGCAGGGTACGCGTATTTCAAGGGTGCGCGGGAAGTTCCACACGTGATTCCATCAGGGTACGTGTATTTCGGGGTGCGCGTGAAGTTCCACACGCGATATCAGCAGGGTACGTGTATTTCAGGGTGCGCGTGAAAATCCATACGCGATATCAGCAGGGTACGTGTATTTCAGGGGTGCGCGGGAAGTTCCACACGCGATTGGCCTGGGCGCGTGTATCTCAGGGGTGCACGGGAAGTTCCACACGCGAATAGCCTGGGCGCGTGTATTTCAGGGGTGCGCGGGAAGTTCCACACGCGAATGGCCTGGGCGCGTGTATTTCAGGGGTGCGCGGGAAGTTCCACACGCGATTGGCCTGGGCGCGTGTATTTCAGGGGTGCGCGGGAAGTTCCACACGCGATTGGCCTGGGCGCGTGTATCTCAGGGGGGCGCGGGAAGTTCCACACGCGAATAGCCTGGGCGCGTGTATTTCAGGGGTGCGCGGGAAGTTCCACACGCGAATGGCCTGGGCGCGTGTATTTCAGGGGTGCGCGGGAAGTTCCACACGCGATTGGCCTGGGCGCGTGTATTTCAGGGGTGCGCGGGAAGTTCCACACGCGAATGGCCTGGGCGCGTGTATTTCAGGGGTGCGCAGGAAGTTCCACACGCGAATGGCCTGGGCGCGTGTATTTCAGGGGTGCATGGGAAGTTCCACACGCGATTGGCCTGGGCGCGTGTATTTCAGGGGTGCGCGGGAAGTTCCACACGCGATTGGCCTGGGCCCGTGTATTCCAGGGGTGCGCGGGAAGTTCCACACGCGATTGGCTTGGGCGCGTGTATTTCAGGGGTGCGCGGGAAGTTCCACACGCAAATCGCCTGGGCGCGTGTATTTCAGGGGTGCGCGGGAAGTTCCACACGCGAATGGCCTGGGCGCGTGTATTTCAGGGGTGCGCGGAAAGTTTTACATGCGATTTCAGCAGGGTACGTGTATTTCAGGGGTGCCGGGGAGTCCTACATGTGATTTGACAGTGTGGGTCCTCCCAGGTGTTCCCTGTACGCCCTCCACGGCCCTTGTAGGGCTCAATTGGGAAAAGGGAAGTAGCTAATAACGGTACCGCAATTTGCGGTACCGTTATTAGCTCTGAAGTCCCTTAACGGGTCCCGTCCATAACACCTGGTCAGACCAGGCGTTAAACGAGGGACCCGCTAAGGGACCTCAGAATAGGGCGCAAAGGGTTTACCAGCACCAGAGAAAGGGGCCCCTAGGGGCCCCTTACGTCTATGGAAACAAGGCGAGTCACCACACACGATAGATACGCCAGACACAAGGTTGTATTCCCAAAGCTAGGGTTTATTGCAAAGCAAAAAGTCTCAGTTGGCCAACTCAGTCTCACGCCCCATGACGTGTATCTCTAGACCTCGAGGGATGCAAGAGAGTGAATTACGTACATCAGTTACATATATACAAAATGCATATCAAACAATCAGCTATGAGATGTTTAACAACCCCCTTTATTGGGTTTCTTTGAACTCGGTGTGATGATGGACACTTTCGACAATTATGACACCTTCAAATATCTATTCTAGCAACAATATGCAATTTGTAAGTGCGGAGGCATCTTTCAGTTGTTGAACAGAACACAGTGCTTCTGTTCTTGGAAGCGAGCTACATACGGGTAAAGAGTCGCATTCCAGACCTTGCTATCTATGAGGTGCTATTCGTGTCCTGAGAGCCGACACGCTCTAACAGGGCTCAGTAAAGGGGGGCCATAAGAAGAGCATAATTCAAGCCTTTAGCTGCTTTATTCTAAACATATTCTACCATATAACGAGACTGGCTGGCAGCTGCGAAATGATTAAGGGGGTAATTCATAGAATTCAGCGCACAAGTGGCGCACGCGGCTGGCGCACAGTGTGCGCGTGCGAATCCCTGCGCCAGCCGCGTGCGCTGAAATCCATTTCCGCGCACAGCGTATTCATGGATTCCAGCCACCAAAACCAGCCGTGGCGCACAGTGGCGCAGCGACCCTGCAGCAGCGCCAGTTACGCCCCCAAGAACGCCTCCCGCGCAGGGAAAAGCCATCAACATACCCAATCCAGCGCAAAGGGCTGTGCTAACCCTGTACCAGCACAGCAAGCGGGCTACGTGTATCACTGGGGTGCGCGGGAAGTACCTCACGCGATTGGCCCCGTGCGAGCAGGGTACGCGTATTTCAAGGGTGCGCGGGAAGTTCCACACGTGATTCCATCAGGGTACGTGTATTTCGGGGTGCGCGTGAAGTTCCACACGCGATATCAGCAGGGTACGTGTATTTCAGGGTGCGCGTGAAAATCCATACGCGATATCAGCAGGGTACGTGTATTTCAGGGGTGCGCGGGAAGTTCCACACGCGATTGGCCTGGGCGCGTGTATCTCAGGGGTGCACGGGAAGTTCCACACGCGAATAGCCTGGGCGCGTGTATTTCAGGGGTGCGCGGGAAGTTCCACACGCGAATGGCCTGGGCGCGTGTATTTCAGGGGTGCGCGGGAAGTTCCACACGCGATTGGCCTGGGCGCGTGTATTTCAGGGGTGCGCGGGAAGTTCCACACGCGATTGGCCTGGGCGCGTGTATCTCAGGGGGGCGCGGGAAGTTCCACACGCGAATAGCCTGGGCGCGTGTATTTCAGGGGTGCGCGGGAAGTTCCACACGCGAATGGCCTGGGCGCGTGTATTTCAGGGGTGCGCGGGAAGTTCCACACGCGATTGGCCTGGGCGCGTGTATTTCAGGGGTGCGCGGGAAGTTCCACACGCGAATGGCCTGGGCGCGTGTATTTCAGGGGTGCGCGGGAAGTTCCACACGCGAATGGCCTGGGCGCGTGTATTTCAGGGGTGCGTGGGAAGTTCCACACGCGATTGGCCTGGGCGCGTGTATTTCAGGGGTGCGCGGGAAGTTCCACACGCGATTGGCCTGGGCCCGTGTATTCCAGGGGTGCGCGGGAAGTTCCACACGCGATTGGCTTGGGCGCGTGTATTTCAGGGGTGCGCGGGAAGTTCCACACGCGAATAGCCTGGGCGCGTGTATTTCAGGGGTGCGCAGGAAGTTCCACACGCGAATGGCCTGGGCGCGTGTATTTCAGGGGTGCGCGGAAAGTTTTACATGCGATTTCAGCAGGGTACGTGTATTTCAGGGGTGCCGGGGAGTCCTACATGTGATTTGACAGTGTGGGTCCTCCCAGGTGTTCCCTGTACACCCTCCACGGCCCTTGCAGGCAGCCCACACCACAGGGGACTACCCTGCATCCCTGGTCATGTCCGGCAGGCAGCCCACCCAACATGGGCATGCCCCCCAGCAAAGGCACATGTCTCCTTGAACTAATGAACACCAACTCATGTCCCCTTGCACCCCCACCCCCCAGCACTGTGGGGCACCTGCCAGCAGGCCCCCACCCATGTCCAACTCATGTCCCCTTGCACCCCCACCCCCCAGCACTGTGGGGCACCTGCCAGCAGGCCCCCACCCATGTCCAACTCATGTCCCCCACCACCCCCACCCCCGAGCACTGTGGGGCACCTGCCAGCAGGCCCCCACCCATGTCCAACTCATGTCCCCCACCACCCCCACCCCCCAGCACTGTGGGGCACCTGCCAGCAGGCCCCCACCCATGTCCAACTCATGTCCCCCACCACCCCCACCCCCCAGCACTGTGGGGCACCTGCCAGCAGGCCCCCACCCATGTCCAACTCATGTCCCCTTGAACCCCCACCCCCCAGCACTGTGGGGCACCTGCCAGCAGGCCCTCGCCCATGTCCCATCCATGCCCCCCTGCACCTGGGTCCCAACAATCCCCAATCATGTCCGTAATGGCCATCCTCCCCTGCCAAAAGGCCCAACCAACTATCACATCCACCCACATATCAAAGGCAATTACATGTTACACACCCAATGTAAATAATGCAAATGAACACATGTCTGTCACACACAATGGCTGCAAGTGAATGTTAAAACACCCAACATGACATGCATGAAAGTAATGAGATGATACGACACATTGAAGGATGAAAATAAAAATGTATTGAAAATCAACTAGAATGGAAATGAAATGAGAAAAACCACAAAGCAAAACAACAAAAAGAAGATGAATGTCCATGAAAAAAATCCAAAAAATCAAAAAATCCATAGAAGAACTATTTACAAGACAATCCCGGGTCCATGAGCCCAACCAAATGAAACCTAACTATGTCAACTAACTAAAAACTGAACTATATACAAAAAAGTGGCGCATTGTCCAATCGCAACCAAATAAAAAAAAAAAAAATTAAAGGAAACCTACCACTAACTATATAACTATATACAAAGGCAGCGGGCTAGTCCGACGGCTCACTGGTTGTTGTCATGGGCCAGGGCATCATCGAACTCCCGTTCAATGGCTTGGAGGCGGGCATGTTCCCTGGCCCCGAGGTCCCGCAGGGATAATGCAGTGTCCAGCTCCAACTCCCTGCGAAGACCCTCGAGGCACTCAGCCCGCCTCAGCGGCCTCCGCATGGAGTCCTCCGCCCTGACCATTGTGAGCCGTTCCTCCTCTGCCCGCTGCCGCTCCGCACCTATCTGCTGGCACAAACGCTCCCACACGGAAGCCACTCCCATTCCATGGTTCTCCTGCCCTCCGGCCGATGCCTGCACCCCTGATGTTGATGGCCCCGAGCCATGATGCCTCCCACGTTGAGCCTGCTGCTGCCTCCGACGCAACTGCCTGTGCCAGCACGACGGCATCCAGGCTGATGGAAACCACCGACGCCGTCGTGCACGTGGCCTGCCCGATGATGCCGTCACATCCTCCATCTTCTGGGGTCCAGTTGCTGGTGTGTCCACCCCTGCTGGACCTCTGACTCCCGACTGTGGCAGGGATGGGATCCCCACCGAGCTGGCTGCATTGGTCAGGGCAGGTCCACAGGGGTCCCTGGTGGCATCTGGGCCGGAAGACGGCAAGGAGAACGACTGGTGTATAGTCTCCACAGAGGAGGAGTGGGCCGCCAGATTGGCCGACACATGCAGGAAACCCCCCAACATGGACGATCCCAATTGGGCCACGTCGGCACGGTGCTCTTCGTGATGACGTGCGTGCTCCTCCTGGGAAGCACGCACGGCATCACGAATCACAGCCGTGCGCATCGCGACCCCAATCAGGACCTTCTCCATACAGCCAGGGGTCCCCTCGTCCGCAGGTGGAGGGGAGTCAGATGACATGGACATCCCCTCTACCTGCGGACGGGCCTGGGACGGGGCATCCCTGCTGGTGCATGGTGGTGCACCCACAGGGTTAGGGACAGCAACATGCACAGGCCCCTCCACGGTGACCTGTGCTGCCCCCTGGACTGCACCACTTGCACCAGCAGGGATGCCCCCACCAGGCCCCATGTGCGCCTCAGTGGCGGCCTCCTCCTCCTCTGTGGAAACCACCAACCTGGATGGCTCCTCACCGTCTTCCGCCGTAGCAGGCCCCTGTGGGGGCTCACCCACCCCTTCCGCTGCAGCCGTGGGGGCATCCCCGCCGCCTTGCTCCACAGCGCTGTCTCCGCCCTCTTCTTCACTAGCCGCTGAATAGAGGGAGACATAGAACACAAGCATCAGGGTACTGTACAATGGTCCCCTAGACAGGAAGCAATAGCAGATGAGTGCCACTGTCAAAGTACACTTCCATCATGTCCCTCCACAACACATGTGTCAGTCCAGGCAAAACACACACAGTGACAGTCATGGTGCATGCCATGGACATTTCCATACATGTCCAATGGACTCTCGAAACATACAATGTAATGGTACTCACATGCATCATGGGTCATGCCTATCACATGCACACACTTCACCTCAGTCACATCCATCTGGCCCCGTACACCCCAATCACAGTGGATACAAGGATGACTAGGCTGCATCAGTGAATCTGTACATTGTCACAGACATGTGTCATGCATCCATGTCATTCACAAGTCACAGACACGCAGGTCAGGCACACAGACATGGATACCATATATGTACCTGGCATCAGCACCCATCCCTCACCCCCACCCATGTCCAGGAACAGAGACTGCCATGCTCTCATGTGTACAATCTGCATAGGGCTCCCCATGTCGCATTTAAACACATGCAACGACCGTGCGGTTCACACATTGCTGATCGCACATGCATTACCATGATGTCCCTGCACACATACATGCGTACATGGCCTATGTCACACATACAGGCAAGTATCAGACAACCAGCACACTGCAACATGCCATGTCTCACACAGCAATGCTTGGCCACTTACCGCTCAACTCCAGACGGGTCTCCCTCTCAAGGACCTAGGCATGGAGCGCTGGGTGTACGCGTTCCAGGACCCTCATCTGGATGGAACTCATGCGGCCCCAGCCCCCCTCCACGAGGCGCCGGGCCTTTATGAGGGTCCTGGACCTCAAGTCTTCCCAGCGCTTCTTGACCTTCTGGATGGTGCGGGTTGCCACCCCCTCCACGTTGATGGCAACCACACAGTCGGCCCAGATCCTCTCCCGTCCTTCCTTGTTGGCGCGGGACGATCCGAAGAGGGCATCATACTGCCCCAGGACTTGCTCCACCAGGACACCAACTTCGGTGGCAGTGAAGCTGGTGCCCCTCTGGCCGGGGGTTGCCACTGGTGCCAGATGTTGATGTGCCCGACATGGCAACCCCAGGGGCAGGAGTGGGTGGGCAACTGGGTCCTGGGGCTGGGCTGTGGAGCGATGTTATCCGAGTCGGGAGTCTTCTGTTCCAGCAGGGGTGGACACAGCAACTGGACACCTGCAGATGGCTGATGTGCAGGCACCAAATGGCAGGGCACGGTGGCAGCAGGCAGGCAGGCAGGCAGGCAGCAGCAGATGGCACGTGGGAGGCTGCTCGGGGCACAGTAATTCGGCCTTCTGGGCAGGAGCGTGGTCTTCCGTGTGTTTTCGCGTGGCCAGCTTGATACGGAGTGATTTGGCACGTGAAAATCCTGCACGTCAGCGTGAAAATCGAGGAAAGGCCCTTAGAGCGTAAGCGCGTCAGCACGCGTACGCGATTTCATTGGACCAAAGGCCCTTACAGCGTAAGCGCGTCTGTGACGTTTTGCGCACGGGCGTTGCCCTGGCAGGGCTTGGAGATCCCGCGTGCCTTTATGTTCTGTACGTGCTTTTCGTGCGGTGCGTGTGTTTTCCATCCGTTGGGGTTCACACGCTATTACTTCACAGCGGGTGTTGGCTACGCGTTCTTCTACATGCAAGGCAGACGGTGAGTGGTACCCCTCTCCCCCAGGCCCGATCGCGTGAAAGAGTTCACGCGAACCCCTGAAATACACGTAGCCCGCTCCCCCAGGCCCGATCGCGTGAGAAACTTCACGCGAACACCTGAAATACACGTAGCCCGCTCCCCCAGGCCCGATCGCGTGAGAAACTTCACGCGAACCCCTGAAATACACGTAGCCCGCTCCCCCAGGCCCGATCGCGTGAAAAAGTTCACGCGAACCCCTGAAATACACGTAGCCCGCTCCCCCAGGCCCGATCGCGTGAAAAAGTTCACGTGAACCCCTGAAATACACGTAGCCCGCTCCCCCAGGCCCGATCGCGTGAGAAACTTCACGCGAACCCCTGAAATACACGTAGCCCGCTCCCCCAGGCCCGATCGCGTGAGAAACTTCACGCGAACCCCTGAAATACACGTAGCCCGCTCCCCCAGGCCCGATCGCGTGAAAAAGTTCACGCGAACCCCTGAAATACACGTAGCCCGCTCCCCCAGGCCCGATCGCGTGAGAAACTTCACGCAAACCCTGAAATACACGTAGCCTGCTCCCCCAGGCCCGATCGCGTGAAAAAGTTCACGCGAACCCCTGAAATACACGTAGCCCGCTCCCCCAGGCCCGATCGCGTGAAAAAGTTCACGCGAACCCCTGAAATACACGTAGCCCGCTCCCCCACGCCCGATCGCGTGAGAAACTTCACGCGAACCCCTGAAATACACGTAGCCCGCTCCCCCAGGCCCGATCGCGTGAGAAACTTCACGCGAACCCCTGAAATACACGTAGCCCGCTCCCCCAGGCCCGATCGCGTGAGAAACTTCACGCGAACCCCTGAAATACACTTAGCCCGCTCCCCCAGGCCCGATCGCGTGAAAAACTTCACGCGAACCCCCGATATACACGTGCCCCGCTCGCACAGGCCCAATTGTATGTTGCCACTTTTGTAATGCGCAGGGACGCTACCGCCTGCCTTCGTGTGGCGGACGTGTTTCGGCTTGTGCGTGTCTTTCGCTGTGCGTGGCTTTGCCCTATTGGATTCCATGAATACGTGTGGTTCGGGTGCGTGTGGGCGTTCCGTCTGCTTCCCTGCAGTACATCCTCAGTTACGCCCTTGTTTTCGCGAGTTGTTCCCCATTCCGCGCGTTACGCCCCGTGTTCTGCCCACTTTCTAGTGTATGCGCCGAGGTTGTGCGCTTTCACTGTGCGCGTCGCGCACGTCTTTCGGGATGTTGCAGTGACGTGTGCGCCATGCACGGGTTTGGCGCACATCCCGAGGTAAACACGCGCAGGGACTTCCATGAATCGCACGCGTGCGCGTGCGCCTGTTTTTTTCCGCTTGCGCCTGCTTGCGCCTGCTTGCGCGGAGATTTTCGGCGCACGTTTGTTCCATGAATCGGCCCCTTACTGCCCTGCAGCTCTGCTTCAAGGCTACATTCGGGAGGGAGCCGTGCATTCTTCCTGGCGCTACCTATGTTGTGTTTCAACAAACTCTTGTTATCCTCGCGGCCCTGCGGCCTTATCCTTTTACGTGCAGACAACAATGTTTTACAGTCGAGCAGTGTAAGCAGAAAATGTACTGCGAAGCAATAAGAACAGAAAGCAATGAGCAATGGTTAGAAAACAAAATGGCGATTCTTGTTCCATAAAAATGGCCGTTCATTGGCAAACTCGGAAACCTATATGTCTGTCATATCGTGCATGAGACGGTTGGCCCACGGCCATCAAAATATGTTTGCCGTTACATATGAGAGGTATGCATTTTTCTAGACTGACAAACCCTCCTTTGGCCGTATGCCAAACGTCTCATCAATTTATTGTATCCTCCTCTGATGACGATAAGTCTGAAGTACTTATGTCAGAATTTTGCATGCTATTGTAAACATCATCATCTTCATTAATATCTATAGCCATCAATTCTTTTACTGTTTTCATCTCATTTGTATCTTGGTCAGCCCGACCATGAGTTTGTTTTCTTTTTGTCATCATATGCATACATCCCTTAGTACATCCCTCAGTTACCTCAGCGCAAACTATTGGTAGGCAGTGTATGCAACAACAACACGTTATGAATATTCCAAACACCACTACTAATAAAGAAATCAACTTCCATCCCCAAGAACACACTATTCCCCAAAACCAGGACTCTATTCCCCAGCCTCCTTCTCCAGTGGGGAGTTTGGAATTTAGGACATGCATTTTTTTTATTGCTTCAAAGATTGTAGGGCAATAGTCATCTACAAATACACAACTTGCAGATCCCACTATTTTGCAAATTCCCCCACGATCAACCAGGATCACATCAACAGCCATTCTATTTTGCAGCGTCATTAACCTGATTACTTTTATCTTCCAACGTCATGTTAAATAGTATATCTGTTGTTGTGTTTATGGTATTTTTTAGTATTCTGGACAGCTGTCTTATATTATAGGAGTTCACTATCTGGGACAAGAATGGAATAAATGATTTTGCTACGTTGGTCGCTATCAAAACACCATTGCTACTGCTTTTGACTCTAGATCTGGATAGTCTGGCCATGTCTGCTGTTTCTAAGAGGAACACTCCTGGGAACAGTAGACCTAGGTAACATGTACCTCCCCAGTTTCTGGGCAACCAAGGATATGCTTTCTCTCCACATATAAAATAAACTGGATCTCCCACATATACTGGTTCTATTTCCCATTTCAATACCTCTGTATTCATGCACCCAGTAAATGTTCCAACTGAAAAGGAGCCTTTCTTTTTTAGACAAAAAGGGACAGTTCTTGGGTTATAATTCACCGGGTAAGAAGAGGGAACTGCATCTTTGTCCCCGTCTGTTCTTACACGAAACGTCATCACAGATGTTTTAACTGGTGGGGACAATCTATCTTGTCTATTTTGTCAGGTTATCTTTCGCGTACTTTTCCTCGTAGGCTCTGGGGTCATTACTTGTGCTTAATGGAATATGGAACAACCCACAGCCCTCATTATTATTTCCTCAAACACATTCCCAATGAGGGCCGTAATAAGAGCATAATTCAAGCCTTTAGCTGCTTTATTCTAAACATATTCTACCATATAACGAGACTGGCTGGCAGCTGCGAAATGATTAAATGCCCAGCAGCTCTGCTTCAAGGCTACATTCGGGAGGGAGCCGGGCATTCTTCCTGGCGCTGCCTACGTTGTGTTTCAACAAACTCTTGTTATCCTCGCGCCCCTGAGGCCTTGTCCTTTTACGTGCAGACAACAATGTTTTACAGTCGAGCAGTGTAAGCAGAAAATGTACTGCGAAGCAATAAGAACAGAAAGCAATGAGCAATGGTTAGAAAACAAAATGGCGATTCTTGTTACATCAAAATGGTCGTTCATTGGCAAACTCGTAAACCTATATAACTGTCATATTGTGCATGAGACGGTTGGCCCACGGGTCAGTGACGTTGGAATCTTTTTGGCATGGGTCGCATGGATCCACGACTTCCGTCCATCCACCCGTATCGCCATCTGCGTTGTCAAGAGTACTTGATAGGGGCCACGCCACATGGGTGCTAACGATGACTTTCTTTCAAAATGTTTAAGCAGCACCGAGTCTCCTGGCTTCAGCGCGTGCCCCGGACCGGTGTATCTCACTGGTAATGCCTCCTGCACCTGCTGATGAATCAAATGCAATTTCTGCATTAAAAGGCCACAATAAGTACTAAGCACAGGATGTTCTACCTCTCTAAGTCGTTTTGGCTGAGGTGCGCACCAAACATTTGCCGGCCTCCCCATTACGATTTCGTACGGGGAGAGCCCAGTTTTACCCTGTTTGTTGTTTGTTTGTTTGTTTATTTAATATAGCGCAAAACCAAACCCGCAGGTAGCCGGGCGCAAACATTACAAGAATACTTGAGAACTTGGTTACAGTGACAAACACAGAAGTAAGCGGTAGGAGCAGATTCAGAAACATTATAGATTGCATGTGTTGGACAGTTAATGCCAGATGTTGGAAACGGAAAGAGAGTGGAAGGTGGTACAGTTCAGTGAGGTGTGCAGTAAGAGAGAACTAGTGCGGTTGATTGTCAAGTGTCGGAAGCAAGAAGGAGCTGAGTGGTGGTCAGCCGCAGTTTGTAGCTGGGTACTGGCAGTGGGGGTAGGGGTACCTAGGGACAAGTTAGCAGGGCATAGTCAAGAGGGTGTCTCTCAGGCGAATGGAAATGTTGCGGAGGGGGATCACCTTAGATGTCGTTAGATCGTAGCCATAAGAGTGCCTTGCGTCTGAGACTTGGGTAAGGTTGGTCCTTTCTGAGTTCTAGGGGGAGTTTGTTCCAAGTTTGGGCCGCTGTGACTGGAAAGCTGGCGCCGCCAGCTGTGCTTTTTTTATATCTGGGCACCAGCAGGGTGAAGGCGTTAGATATTCTTGTGGGGCGATTAGAGGTTCTTTTGTTGATTCTGTTAACTAGGTAGGGGGGAGCTATATTGTTGAGGCATTTGGATGTGAGTGAGATAGTTTTGAGGGTTATCCTGTCATTAATTTTGAGCCAGTGGATGTTCCTTCTGGCGGTGGAGACATGGGCTCTGTTGGGTAAGTTTAATGCTACTCTAAGAGCGTTATTTTGGAGAGTTTGGAGTTTGTTGAGGATATACTTGTTAGATCCAGCATATAGGGCATTGCAATAGTCCAATCTAGATATGATAAGTGCATTAGCTAGGGTAATACAGCTGGCCTCCGTTAGGAATGGTCTACATGCTCGGATCAGTTTACAAGTATAGGCAGTGGAGGAGGCTAGGGAATTAGTTTGTTGCTTGAAGGTGAGTGCTGAGTCCAGATAGTCCCCAAGGGTTTTGACTGTGGGCATCACTTTGATGACATTGTTGTCAATGTTAAATGAGGCGTAGTTGGGGTCTAGTTTTTTAATTGCTGTCTCTGTGCCGAGGATCAGAATCTCTGTTTTGTCGTCATTCAGACAGAGGCCGTGGGATGCCATCCATGCCTGAATGAGGAGGTATATCTTATTTACCAAAGCTGAGTCTTCCAAGAAGTTGCCCGAAAGGGGGATGAGGATCTGAGATCTGAGATCTGTACAGACGTACGCATGCATAATAGCGCTATTGGTAATGCATCCACCCAACTCAACTTGCTTCCTGCACATATTTTGCTGATTTTTGACTTGAGAATCCCATTGTGCCTCTCCACAAGACTGGCCGAACTCGGATGCCTTGAACTATGGAATCTCTTATCAATCTGAAGACCCGCACATATCTGTAACACCACTGCACCCACAAAATGCGGTCCATTATCTGACCATAAGACACGGGGCAAGCAAAAACAGGAAAAATATTCTTTAAGCATTACTTTTGCCGTGCTCATTGCTATGGAGTCTTTTAGGGGATATGCCTCCACCCACTTACTGAATGCACAGATCACCACTAAGACATATTTCAAATGTTGGCATCTCTCCATCTCTATGAAATCAAAATGGATGAACAGTTTCTTCCGTTTCTGGGACCGCTGTCTCTTTCCGGTGGTCTGGGTCAGGCTGGCCCTTTACTTAGTTCTCCTGGTAAAGTTTCAGACATTAATTCTGATACAGGGGCATCTTGTGGCCAAATCGTTAGGAACACCCCGTCTGCCGTGCAATGTATAACGGAACCTAATTTTTTCAACACATTTAATCCCAACAAGTTCTCCCCACAATTTTCTGTTAAAAGGAAAGGACAATGTTCAGTAAATGGTCCTATAGTAACTGGGACTGGTTGGGACACTGGGTTTATGACTGGTGTACCTGCGAACCCTACGGAAACATTATTTTGCCCTGACAGTGGTATATCCGGACCCAAGTGATGGTCTATTGAACACTTTTGTGCTCCTGTATTTACAAGAAAGCGGTGCTCCTCATTTCCGACTCTCATTTCTACGTAGGGTCCTCTCTGATTCACGGGAATAGACACTGGTTCCGACCCCTGTCCTGGGCTGTCCTATTGGGGAAATAACACATCGTCCGATGTGTAATCATTACTGTTACTGTAATACGTGTTTGGCTGTGTATCGAAAACGTTCCCACTCTTCCCTCTATTTCCCCCACTCTGGTTTCCATACTGTTGGTTTTGCTGTCCCTGACTCTGGTTAGGGGCACTTTGGTTTTGGGCTTGGTTTTGATTACCTCCATTATTGTGGTGCTGCTGCATACTATTCCTATTTGGTCCATTCGCTCCTTGGTGTCCTCTATGCTGTCTCCTCTGACCAGACCCATTTCTATTCTGCAGATGCAGACAATGCGCTCGCCAGTGTCCTTCCTCCTTACAATACGCACACTGATTTGGTCCCACTGTTCCCCCATGCATATTCAAATTACCCCTTCCTTGTGCGTTCCCTCTCCCTCTATTGTGTCCTACTACCTGCTGCAGTAGCACCCGTGTTTTCAGATTTAACCTATCCTTCTCCTCTTTTTCTTTATCCGCAGTCACTCTGTTCTCATAATATTGGGCCATGTGTAATACTACGCCCAGCATTTTTGCTTGCCATGCACTCTCTGATGTCATTATTAGGTTCTGGATTGGAAGTTTTAACCCCCTCACATAATTATCAACAAATAACCTCTTTCCCGCTTCCAAGCTCACATCCTGCCCACTGAAGTCTGTAAATACTTCTTCAAATCTGTTGAAATAATATGTAGCTAACTCATCCTTGCCTTGTACACATGCAGTCAGCCGCCACCAAATCTGCGCAAGCGAGAAGTAAAACTCGAAACAAAGCCTGAGACGATTGCCATCAAAATACATTTGCCGTTACATATGAGAGGTATCCATTTTTCAAGACTGACACCAGTGTCCTTGCCGGTTCCGGTAATCCCTTTGCACCCAACTCAGAATGAGGCCCAATGTTGTGGAGTTGTTCAGTGGTTACAGATGAACAACCTTTCACATCAGCAGATAGAATTTTCTCCATCGAACGCCTGTTTGAGGTCCATGAATGCTAAGCATAGGCACGTTCCTGCTTCTAATACCCTCTCTTTAAGAATATTAATAATAAAGAGGTTAAGAGTGGTAACCACCCCCTTGACAAAGCCTTTCTGTTTTGGGTCAAGGATACCACTCTTCTCAGCCCATGTTCTTACATCTCTTAACAGGACAGTTGCAAAAAATGTCCCTATGGAGTCAAGGGGCCCGTTGGTATGGTAGTTTTTTGGCCCTGCTCTATCGCCTTATTTAAAGATGGGCACAATGTTGGCCTCTTTCCAAGAGGATGGAATCTGTTTATTCGTCATGATCTGGGCAAACATAGTTACCAAAAGTTTGCTCCATTGGCCTAATTTTTTTTCAGTTCCTGGTTTGAAAGACTGTCGGGTCCTGCTGCTCGGGATGAACTTAGTTTGCTTATCATCATCTCCGCATCAGCTTCATCGAAGATAAACTTCCAGGATTGCAGCTGAACCCCTCCAACATTACTTGCCCTCCACCCTGAATCCGTAAACAAGGCTGAATAGTGGGCAACACAATCTTTTTCCAATACCATGCTGATTTGATTACCAAGTCTAAAGGAGCCACCATTGTTAATTAGCTCCCAAAAGTTACTTGTGCTTTTAGCACAGATGACTTTCAGCATATGCTCTGCATCATGCTGTGCTCTTCCGAACCTTGAGGCGATACACAAATTCCTATATTGTTGCTTAATTAGAGACATTTTCTATTTTTTCTTGGGACAATCCTCCTCTTTACTAACTTGCGTGATAGACTTTCTCATCCTTTTCCTTCTATTTCCCAAGCCCTGGAAATATCTATGCTTCTGAGTCTTTTTTTACTTTGTTTTCAAATACTCCTTGCTGGTCACAATCACTAAGGATTCCCAGGTATTCAATGATTTAAAGTATAGCATGTACACTTATTGCAGAGCATGCTTTTCTTGGCTCTTTGTAATGACGAAAGAAACATTCATTACATTTTGATTCAATCCAAAATTGAAAGTTTCTGTAAATATATGTATGAAATGACAAAAGACACCCCAAACCAAAGCACACATTTCAATACGTATGTTACAATAAACAGACACTATTCTGAATATTACTATTTATGTACCCAAAAACCAAAAACGACATTGATTGTCAAGCAGTTCTGAACCTCTGCTATTTGATACTGCAGGTTTATTTTCAGACTGTACTTGGGTATCTTGGTACATGGAGACTCTATCAACTACTCATAAGTAGTGCACAGAACGGTTTGATTGGGATTTCATCGAGGAGGAATCATCAAATCCAATTTTGTCTATTTATGTTTTCTTTTTATTCAATTTGGCCACAAATGTTTGCAGGGAGACACCCCAAAGGCCCACTAGTTCCCCCCACGTTAATTAATATCTTAAAACAGCCCACACATATAGTTGCAGCCAAATTTGTTTAAAAACATTTGGCAAATTCACCTCTGAGGAAATCTCCTTGTCGCCACAGACACACTTGGCCAGACAAGCTGCAATGATAGCTGATACATAAGCATACTAACATTATTGTGCACTGTGACTAGTATGTGTATTGAGGTTTTTATTCTTTTATTTCTTGTGTATTAATTTCTTTAAAACACCATAAAATGAATGCCAATACATTTAAACAAATGTCAATTCCAAAAGGAATTGTCAGGGGTAGAATGTTCATCCTTCTCCTCAGCTTGCTTCTTGCCATTGGAGGTGAGTATTCTTGCCTCCTCGCAACAAACCTGTGAAGGTAAAGTCAGGCGAAATGTAGAAGAGCATCAATTGATCCCAATAGGTTACAATGCACTCTGCTACAAGGTGACAATCGCAGTGCATGGCACCACAGTATGCATGGCTCATTGTCTTTCAAGCATGTTGGTTTCAATGTATACTGTTACAAAAACGGGACAAAGAAACATTGTCAAAATTAGTTTGGTTTCTGTAAACATGCTTTTACCATATGCAAGTTATTGCTATTATTCCCTCTACTATTCACACCCTGTGAGAAGTATTACTATCACATTAATAGCTGCTGCCATCACATGCCAGGAATGTACACCGTTGTAAGGATTTGACACGAGATGTCCAGGTCCATGCACTCTTACTAGAGAATTAACAAGTACCCATATAATTGATAAAACATATGCCCTATCCTCACACAAATTGAGACCACTAACCGGTGGTCAATTGATGTTTTTGTACAATTTTATGTTTGTGCGTGCAGCAAAGTTGACAAAAAGGTTCTCACTATTTGACTCTTATCTAATACCATCCCTACTGCCCTTTTGCGAGCTATGCAGTCTCATGAACATTTGGATTCACTCCCGTCTCTTTCACTGACTGCTCTTAGAGCACAGTGGCATATTCTCATCTCAATTTCTTTCAACTACCCCCATTTTCAAATGTAAAGACATCACTGTTGCTAATGTTTTCAGAAGGTTTTCTGATGTACATTTGACTACTGTTCTCAGCTATTAACAGTATCATCTATGGTCATAGATGTTGTGGGTTTATATTCAGAGCAGTGGTGGCAGCTGCCAAGGCTACAGCTATTAAACACATCCCGGTGGCCATAGCCTGGATTGGTTATTGGTGCAAAATGTTCAAGCCCTTGTTACTGACACCCTGGCCTGTCCATGGTCTGATCTACTTTTTGTCAATATGATGATCATACTACCCAGTCCTCTGGTTCACCGACAAAACAGAATGTCAACAGCTTGTTTGAGCTCTAGCAGAATAGATCTGGATTGTCAAGAGTCATTAACTGCTTCTGTCAGCCATACAGAGATATGAGGAGGGATATCTTTCAGAATTCTCAGAGGGATGACATCCGAAGGTGAGGCAAACATTAATTTGCCAATCGCAGACTCCACCTCCTGAGTTGAAAAAATGGGATATGCCGACCAGCTATGATCTGATGGACAGGGATAGGACTGCTGCTCAGGAGCAGGCAAACTGGATAGCCAAATCTGTTCCTGTATCAAATTAACTTTATTAATAAAAAAAGCCACCAAGTTGTCACAAAAAGATTGAGAGTGGACGACATGGACACCAGTATCCAGAGGAGAAGAGGGTGATAAGACAGCAGAGTTTAATTATTGAGGTTGATTAAGAGCACTTTCAACCTCTCAAGTATAGAAGGTGCTTTTGGCCATCTGAATGGCAAGATGGTAGGTGTTACTAATCAGAGTGAAAGCTGACTTAGAACTGGTGGAATAGGTTTTCTGCCACTTCTGCACAGCCTGCCGTTTTTTTGCCTATAAGGCCTTGAGTTCATCCGTAAATCAAAGCTGAGAGGGGCGACCCCTCAGCTTACGGACGGTAAGTGGGGATAATATGTCTGCCACACCGGTGAAAATTCTTGTTAGTGTGGAAAAATGTATTGCACCTGCCGCTTGTCAGTGTGCCTGGATATTGGAGACAATGTCTGCATTAGAGGTGTTTAACCAATTGCGAACAATGTTGATATCTGCCTTCCACCAAGGCACGGTCAATCTTTGCCTTAATCAAACAAGGCACAACTAGAAGGTCGGACCATAAAATAGGGAAAGGGGGAAAAATCATGGGGGTTCTGGCAAAAACTAGGTTGAGTGTATTGTCAGCTGATTGAGTCGGAGCAGACACCATTTGAATAAGACCCACATCCTTCATTGCTTCAAAAAACTTCTTAGCCATCGTGGCGGACAGTTAAAATGAAGATTAAAATTACCTGCGATAACCAGGCGCGGGTACCTTAGTTCCAAATCTGTGACAAACTCAAAAAATAGGTCACAAAAGGAGCCCTAACTGAAACTATTCGACAACCTCACAGAACACTTCAAGAGCAACATCAGCTCCATCCACCAAGTCATACAAGGCAGACCAATCTACCACAAAACACAACTGACCTTGCCAGCCGAGGATTGTCAGAACAAACTACAAAACTTTCCCCAAATATCAGTGGAGACATTCGTCAAGTTGGTAAGAAACAACAACAAAGCTGGCTCCCCCATGGATCCCTGCCCCCAAAACATACACAAATAAATCCTCACGCAAGGAGCACCCATGGAACACTACATAAACCTTTTCAACCAATCACTATTAACAGGGAAAGTACTGCGATCATTCAAATTGGCATACATCAAGCTGCTCCTCAAAGACACATCAGGCAGCGTGGAAGCCCTCTACAATTACAGACCCATCTCAAACATTCCCTATACAGTGAAACTGCTTGAAACCTACGCATATAGAACAATGCAAGATTGCATACAAGATTACATACACCTTCTGCTGGACCAGGCACAAGTAGGCTTCAGAATGATGAGACGAACAGAAACAGCACTTCTCTCAATCTGAGACGACCTGCAGGCTAAAGAAGACTCAGACACAAGTTAAGCTCTAATACTTCTAGATCTCGCAGCAGCATTTTACACAGTCAACCAACACATCCTCATCAGGAGATTGAAAGAAATAGGAATCACTGACATAGCTGGATTAAATGTTTCCTAACAGATAGAACTGAAACTGTCTGATTCAAACCACAAGGATCCTCCGGATCTCCACTGCTCTTCAACATATAACTGGATCCACTAATCAAGCTCAATAAAAGACATGGCATCACATGCTTAAACCATGCTGATGACACGTAGATAATCTAAAAAGTACAAAACACATGCGAAGAAAACACAAACCTGCAAGAATGCCTACAAGAACTCGGCAGCTGGATGAACACAAACAACCTCAAACTCAACCCCGGCAAAACAAAAACAATGATTATATCCAAAAGCAGCCACTACATCCTAAATCCAACAGACACCATCAACAACTTAAAGAACCTCGGAGTCCTGATGGACAACAAACTAACACTTGAGCCCCAAGTTAATGCTATAATCAAGAAATGCTTCTTTCTCCTGCACACCGTAAACAGGATCCTACCGTTCCTCTCCTTCACCCACAAAACACTCACAATCATTTCACTCATCATGTCCAGGGTAGACTATGCCAACAGCCTATACCAAGAATGCCATAATGCCTATTAAAGAAACTTCAGTGTATCCAAAACATAGCAGCCAGACTCCTGCTCAAACTACCACAAAGAGAACACATTAGCTACCACTGAAAATACTACACTGGCTACTGATAAAACAGCAAATAAGGTTCAAAACAATGTGCATAACGCACATAGCAATCCATGGCCAAGGAGCAGAGTTCCTAAAGAAGAAAATAACCATCTACCATCCAGCAAGACCACTCATATCAAGCTACGACATTCACCTAAAACCAAAACCATACAATAAAAGAATCTTCGGAAGAGCATCTTTCTCACACCTGGCTCCTAAAACATAGAATACCCTACCAAAAAAGATGTGCAATACAAGGGATCATCTGGAATTCAGAAAACAACTGGCTCTTCACCCCAGAATCAGAAGGGAACAAGTAGAAATCATAAATTCTGGCAGAAATAGGAAGCCCAGGGAGGGGACCTACAATCCATTGCCTAACCATCCCCAACAGGTGGGCGTAAGGAGGACATTTTCGACCTCTCATGGACACATACTTCCAAGTTTACAGAGGAATACCACAGAAGGCAGGGATCGCCACTAGAAGTCAAGGGAGAGACCCATAACCTTCCTAACCTAACCATCTCTAATCCTATGGCGGGGGAACACACCTCCACGACCCCTGCCCACATACCGCTAGACTTCTACAGAAGATAATTACCACACTGCAACGTACCTGCCGACAAGGATGCCAAACAATATCAAAGCACACAATATGGTCAAAGATGCTGACCACAGAAACAAATGCAAAGAGATAAGAAAAAAGAATCCCTGCCAACCCAATACTAAAACCTAATATTTCTGCAAACTCTTCTCCTACAGAAACTCAGATGTCCACATTGCTTCACAGCAAACCACACGTACTTCACCACACTGCAACAACATACAAACAACACAGAACCATGAACAACAGCACATGGGAATAGCTCAGACTCGAAAATCGCAACTAAGCTCAGCGAGCGGTACAAACCGAACTGAAGCTGCCAACAGAACATCATATCTTCACTGTACCCTACTAACCTCTCCCACAGCCTCCCTGTTTCACACCATCCTTTTTCAGATCCGCCAGAATGCCAGGGTACCATTCCGGTGGTGATAGTGTGCGGTACAAGTAGCCTTTAACATTAACATTAACATTAACATATTTGTATATTTACTTGAACCTTATTTATGTAAATATTGATGGTAGTAAAGAGCTGTGTTTTCACATAAAATAGTGTGCGGACATTCCTTTGGTGGGGCTTGGTGAATCACTGTACTTAAGAACCAGTCTGCATCCCCTCCTGAGAGCTTAAGCCTGGCTGCTCGTCCAACATTACCAAAGTGACAGCCTTGGCTAGGGTGCGCTGTGCCTCTGTCCCAATCATACAGAGGGCAGAAGTACAGATACCCCCTCCAGTCTTTACAAGATTGTAAGAACCCAACCAGATATCACCAAAATCGTGGACATTGGTGAATGTTGATGGATGCAGCCACTTTGATGGAAATTGGTAGCAATAGGTGTCTTGGAAAGCTACATAGCATGCACCTTTTGCTGCTTTTGGTCATGTCATATTATCACATAAACTGCACAATACACTGAAAGTGATTAAAATATGCAGAGAAGTTGGCTTAAAATTAGAAAAGTGGTAGGTCAAATTAGAATATTATCACCAGGAAGAAGAAAGTGGTGTGTTTTCTAACGGCTCCTAGATCGACTCTTAAAGGTTGTTAGGGAGAATTCTCAGAAATGTGCTAATTTCCTTCTACCTTAGAGACCCCAAGCACTTTTGAAAGACTTTAGGACTTTCAATTTTTAAAAGAGACCTTTTTTCCACTCTCTCATGTATTTTTCTATAATCTGATCTCTGTGTTTCTTTTGGTTTTGGAGTCTGACAAACTCCATAGGCATCATCTTTTACATTGTGTCACACAACACCTTCAGTGCAGTGCCACAGGGAAGTCTTTCAGATTTCCCAAAGGTTTAAATACCTTCTCTTGGGTAAACTACCATTTCCAAGAGCAGTGAAGTGAAATTGTAGACCCAGCACACACTATCTTACAATAGGGTACTGGAGGGGTTACTTAGTATCCGCTTTGTTGAGTTTCTCATATAACATTTTTATGTTACCCTTTCTACAATTAATGGCTGGTTGCAGTGGTTTACCTTTTACTATCATTGTGTGTTTTTACCACGGGCTGCAATTGCAGCCCCAGGAAAGCACCCTTGTGTGCCCATTTCGTCAACATGTCCTTCATTTTTGCCATTTCTTGTTGTGAAGGTCCTTCTTGAGATTTTCTCTGCACGCCAAATAAGGTTTAGTCCCTTGGTTAGTTTTATCTTTGGCGGGTTTCACTGCTGAAGCCGCCTCTGGCTCCATTGTGTCTGGCAGGGGCAGGAAGTGAGGGAGGTGCACGAATCTCCCTGTGTTTAATCTCCTAGGTGACAGGAATGCACTCTTCAGTGATTGGCTAGCTGCTTGTCCATGGAAGACAGCCACCCTGCTGTGTGAGTGACAGCTAAGCAGCAAATGAATGGGAGAAACCTATATAAAAGGCGAGTCGACCACTGGAAGGAAGGAATCCAAATAAGAACTTGGAAGAGATGCCTGCTGCAACTCCTGGACTGTTGGTTTGCCCAGTGAAGCCCTGCTGCTGTGCTGAAGCTCCGAATTTGCCTCGACTAGAGAAGGCCTGCAAGGACGACTTCTCCCCTTGGGCTGGTCGGATCAATCAACCACAAAGGAGCTCCTCTGGACATCCTCTCGGAGCTGGCTGTACTTCCATTGCTGCTGCAGGACACGATTGCCACGGAGAGGAACACCAGAATCGAGTGTCTCATTTTTTAGTCGAACCCAAGCTCCAGAAAGATCCTCCATACTCCCATGAAACAGGACTGACCAAGCCTGAGCCATGTCAATAGAGTGCTGGACCCCAGATGCGAGGAATGTCCATTACGGTAGCGAAGAACCACGGTGGTGCTATTTGCAAGAGACACGAGGAGCTGAAATCGTGAAGTGCTGCTGATCTGAGTTTTGCCCATTGCTGCAGCTGACATTCCCTGACATCCTCCCTCTTGTCCCCATGACTGAGGCCCAGGAACATCAGATCTGCAGACCTACAACTGGAACAGAAGCCAGCTGGAATCAAGTTCTTCAAACCAAAGGTACTGTAAACTTAAAGGTTGCTTACCGCTTGTGGTGTAGCCTTACTAGCTATCAGTTGAGACTTGTCTTGGATGCCTTTTACAGAGTTGCTTGCAGCTTTGCCCCTCACAAGCCTCCCCGATTGTGGTCCTACAGTGATTCCCTTTTATACAAACATTTCAAAAACATTGTGCAAGACTGTTACTTACCTGCAAAGAAGATCTTCAGCTCCTCTAGGCTTTGCTCAATTGACATTGGCTGTCCTGGCTCCCTGATACACTCTTCTACCTCTGACTTTGTGTTTAATCTGTCCTTCCAAAAAGTTACACTTTCTATAACTTCTGTTGTTTGGAAAGGGTTAATCTACTTTGCATTGGAGGTTCAAAAGTACTTACCAGTTTATGGATAATTTGTTAAACTTTGTTTTATTCCCAAGTCTATTCCTTTTGCACCAAACTCAGTATTGCTCTAAATGTATCAGTGATAAATCAATGTCCACAGTGTCCTAGCTATTTAAGTGACCTGAGGGTGTAGGAAGTGTCTGTGTGCCATCCCCAATGGGTGTCATCTGATTTAGAGAAACTAAGAGTGTGTTTTGAAGTATATTTTAAAGTGTGCTCCCTTGTGTAATTGTTTAATCAAGAAACCTTGAGTCTAAGTGTCTAAGTGTTCATCTGAATAACTGTCACTGTGAAACTTTGTGTTACAACCTTACAGCCTTACAGCTCACATTGACCCCACATTGACCCCTCTTGAGATTAGCCTGGCTACTCAGTTATCCTTCCAACTTGTGTAGTACATGCTTATATCAAAGGTTGGGTTAACTAGCGCCAAGAGGACAAGGCTGGTGCAGTCTCCCACAGGGCACTGCATCCAATCTTGCCTAACAAAGGTTATGGGCAATATTAACCCAAGAGAATAAATCACGTTTTTTAGGCTCTGACATCAAACAACTCACCTGGAGATATCACTATCACAAGTTGTAGCTGCTCCCTCCAATTTGGTATCAGCAGTGATCTGGTCATTTTGGTACACATCTGGAAGAGGGGTTTAACATACCCCACCTCTTAATGGGAGATACTTTACATGTCATTTTGGACCTGCATGCTCAGATGGATCCTGAGGGTGAAGCGATCCCTGTTGATCCACGTCCCTGTTGATCCATTCTTGGCCAGCTCGGATATCTGGTTCTTTCTAAGTTCAAGAATTCCGTTATAACTCTAGAAAAAAGGTTTAAAGTCATAGAATACTGCAGAAGTAATCCCTGTATTTAGAACAGGTCGAGAGATGACCTCATCAAATAACACTAATCTTGCTTATAAAGGTGATCTTGTGTAGAGGCCTTCCATTTCAAAAACTAGACTGCACAGAAAATACATTAATCAATATCTGCATGTAAGACATTGTGAGATGGATTGAGTATAGCAACGGAGATGATCCTCAGATGGAAGGCAGTGATTTTCTGATCCTCCTATGTGTGGATAATGTGGACTTCATTTCACATACTAAGAACAGCAAATCTGATTACATTCTCTGATGGATACTGCCAAGCACAAAACCTCACTTTGAATCCTGACAATACCAGGATAATGGCATTGGCCGTGTGCAAGAGAATACGTGCAAATGTGTACATAAGCATGAGAGGCTTGAGGTAGTTAAGCATTATGATTATTTATAAGTACAAACATCATCCAGAGGTACGTGGGATCCCAAGGTTGCAGCAATTTGGCCCTTGGCTGCTAAATTTGTATTTGCAATAATGAAAGCACTTTTGGAGGCTTTGTGATTAATTGAATTCTGCTCACCAGGAAAGCAAGGACATGTAGGGGTACACTCAACCCTCACACTTCTAAAAAACATTCACCCAATGCAATCATAAAGGTAAAAGGACAGTTATGAGGTACACCTCCTTCACCTTTTGTGGTAACACAGGAGAAAGGAAGTCTATGCTCTTAAGAGGGGTGTGAAGGTGAACCAGTAGTGATGCCAACAACACAGTAACACAGTCCAAAATAAAGGGAATGTCCAATCAAGGTTCTATAAAAATATATATACTTTAATTACAAACATCATCTACAATAGAGTGAATAGTAAACACTTTACATAAACCCACCCTAAAGGAAGAACAGAGAGCTGTGACAGACTGAGGAAAGTCACACTCTAAGCAGGGGCTTAGGGATGGTAGGTAAATTACTAGTCACGAAAAGAATATGTCACTGTAGAAAACAGGAGTGATTGTGACTTAACCGGTTTCTATGGAACAAAGTAGACTGAAGAGTGTAGTTCAAGGTCTACAGTACATGGATTCAGCCCTTGGTGGGTTGTAAAGTCAGGTCCATTGTCGAGCGATGATGCAAAGCTCAATTCAGGTATATTAGATCATGTGAGCCCAAGCAGTAAGCAGGCATTGAGCAGGGGCGAATGCAGTCGCTCAGTGCAGTCATACGGCAGCTCTCAAGGATGCATGTCTTGGCAGTCCGAGGATCACTTTGCAGTTGGGCCGGTCCAAGTCAGGCTTTAGCCGCTGGGTGAAGTAGATAAGTGACACTGCAGCGGTTCGAATCAGCGTGCAACGGTCGTCGAAGTGGTGATCTTGGGTGCGTTGATGTGCAGGCCGATGAGCTGGCCATGTAAGGGCTATTTGGGTCGAGCATCAAGTGTAACCACTGGTCAGAGTCAGTGTCTGATTCACCAGTGATTTAGGTTGGGTCCCGGCATCAAGCAGATGACGGGCTTAGGAAGGGCACAATGCGGCATTGAGCTTGTTATCAATAGTTGTGATAGGTGGAGGAGCGCAACAGCCTGTGGCATCTGTTAAGATGGATGGATTTCTCAAATCTGGCCTTTTGGACAAATTTCAGGAGGCCACCCTAGTTATAGTGAAGAGGGGAACTCTCAGAGGTTAGCCAAATCCAATCAAGGTAAACATGGAGAGTGGTTAAGGTTTAATCTCAGGAGCAGTGAGAGGGGTCAGGTGTCCACAATGAGTCCACACAGTGAAATACACAATGATTCTACTTAGACTGTACAAAAATACTAAATTTATTATAGGCCCAAAAAGACACTACAAATCTGAATCAAGCAGGTCATATTATCACACAACATTAAAAAAACATGTATGCAGTTGCCTTTGGTTATCGAAATGCACACAATTCACCTTAACACCCCAAAGGTAGGTAAGATTTTATGTAATAGGAAAACCAGTTCACAGGACTAGAATCCCAAATGGTATAAGTCCAATCCCTAAATTGAATGGGGCCTTGTGCCCAACAAGTAACAAAGTTGCTTTATGAGAGGGGACAAAGTTAGGAAATGTTCCTGGAGTGGTGAACATTTTTCCAGAAAATTCTCAAGGATTTTTACAGTTATTTAAGGTAATTTTCCTATCTTTTACAACAGCTTTTTAAGTAAATGGTTAGAAAGCAAAGGAATGAAATAAATCCAAGTATTTCACAAACTTTTAGAATGGAGGTGACAGCTGTGAGTGTTACTCACTGCCCTTACTCTGATTTTCCCAAGTGACTTGGCAGGTGAACTGGGTGTTGCTGGAGGTAGGTTTTCCCACAGTTGGATCCAGTTGAAGATGACCAGGATCTGCGGGTGCAAGGAATTTTCTGGTCAGCTACAGGAGCTGAGTGCAACCCTTTCTGAAGAAGAAATGCAGAAGGTACCAATGCAGGGCTCTTCAGGACACTCCACCAGAGGGGAGCCGGTTCCAGCGACAATCACCGCACACGAGTGACATCAGATGTCTCTCCAGTTGTGAACAAATATGGTCTTCCAGGACAGTACACCTGGTGCTGGGAAGCTGAAACATGACAGGAAGACAACTTGTGGGACAAGGTGCTGATCATTGAAGTACGAGATGAAAACATGGAACTGGGTTTCTTCTGGCGCAGTAGCCCAATTCAGAGCTAGTCAGTCCACCAGGTGGTTCAGGGATAATTCAAAAATCTCAAACAGAGGTTTGGACCCTCTGCGGCAAAGCTCTCACAGGACAAGTCTGCAGTGGTGAGCAACGCAGGTGTTCAGGAGACTCTGCCCGAAGAAATGTAGCACGTTTGCTGTGTTCACTCTTCTGAGCCAATATAATCCGAGGTTTAGTCCCTCTGCGGCAAAGCCTGCACAGGAAAAGTCTGCAGTGTTGAGCGATGCAGGTGTTTGGCGGTGAAGGGGTCTGTGTCGCAGACAGTGAATGTGAATGTCTCACCCTCCTGTCTGTGGCTGCCAGGTAAGAAGTTGTGGAGAGTTAGCTTGCTCTGCGCTTCTTAGCCTTCTGACTTGTGCCCTTCTCCCCTGACTTGCGTCCCGTCTCACCCCTGTGACTTGTCCCTCTGTCCGTGCCCCCTAGGTTGGGTGCGTGCTCTTTCCCTGATTGAATCTGTCCCGTGATTCCTTGCTCCCAACCTGCACGGTTCTATCGCTCTCTACCTTTGTGTTGCACTCCCTCGCCCCTTCCATCCTTGTCATTGCACCTGTTTGTCCTCTGCCCGCGTTGCTCTCTCGCAAAACTTTATTGCCTGCTTCCTCGCTCTTTACATCCTTGGCTATGCTGGTGCCCCTGCATCCTCTGCCCGCATGGTTCCCTCGCAATCCTTGGTCATTTGTGCCCTGTGCCCATTCCATCCTTTGCTGCATTCGTGCCTGCGCATCCTCTGCCCGCGTGGTTCACCCGCAATCCTTAATTGTGTGTGATTCATTCCCCCTCCATCTGTAACTATGCTTGTGCCTGTGCATCCTCTGGCCATGTGGTTCACTCGCAATCCTTGGTCACATGTGCTCCGCGCCCCTTCCATCCTTGGCTATGCTTGCATGTCCACTGCCCGTGTGGTTCCCCCCAATCCCAGACGCTTTCCTTACCCCCATGTTACTAGTCTGTGCTCTACTGCTTTTTCTTCTTCTACGCCCCTATTTGTTTGACTGCTCTGTTCTTGTGTCAGCTATCTTTGACCGATCATTGTTATGTTACTTAGCCCGCGCTCTGCCTGGCTGTTCCTTCACATCGTACTGCCACCACCCCTGTTGTGTTCCTTTTTTCTTTCAGGTTCCCTCTTTCTTACTATGTTAACTGGTTGTAACTCACAGCTACATGATTGCTCTTCTTTTTTGTCTCATCAAGCCCATCATGAATTGAAATTAATTTGTTCTTGTCTTGCTCTTGTCTCGTCTGCTTGCACCCCTCCTATTGTGCCTGCCTCTAGTGTCTCCTCCTCCACCTTTGTTTCCCCAACCCCGCTCCCACTCTCTCCCCTTTCTCCCCTCTCCCTCTCTTTGCATCCTCTATGGTGCTTTCTGTCTCTCCTATCTTCCCTAACTGCTTCTCTATTGACTGTCCTGTTCTTCTTACTAAGTCTGGTAGGACGAATTTCGAAGGGATATCCTGGTCTTTAACCCAGGCCTCCCTATCGCTGATACTTACACCCGTGGTTCCTCCAGACAGACCCTCACCGACATCCTCTTTGTCGTTCCTTCGCCAGAACTACGGACTCCACATATGGTCTCTGTGCTCTCTCCTTCTTCCTCCTCTCCCATTAATGGTGGCACCAGGTGGCCCTCCTGGCCCCCCACTCCTCTAAGACCATTATTCATATTTACCTAAATGGCACCGTCTTGGTCCAAGGCCCTCAGGCCAACCTCCTCCTTTTTGATAGACGCTTCCCAAGCCTCATCAGTTTCCTTTCTTCTCCTGATGTCCCTTCTTTCCCTTCTCTGGCTCATCTGCCTCCAACTTCTGCCACCTCTTTGACTTCCTCTACTTTTTTTCTGGCTGCCCCATTGCCTTCCTCCTCCACCACCCCTCTGGCGTCCTCATCCTCCTTCTTTGCTTCCTTGCCCTCTCCACCTTCCTCCTCTACCCAAGCTTGAGCTCCTTCTACACTTCGCAAGGCATACCTCTGACCTGTACACTCCATGGAAGTCTTTCAAGGGTGGCAAGCTTCTACACATTGCCACTCTCAACACTCACTCAGCTGTCAACACTCCTCCGGCATCTGCGGTCTCCCAGAAGAACTCGACCTTGATGTTCTCGGTCTAACCGAGACATGCTTCTTGGCCAGATCTGTCACGAGTTTTGACACTCTCCTCCCTGATGGCTACAAGATCCTGTCCGTGCCCAGATCCAAGTTTCCCATTGGGGGTATAGACTTGATCTTCCTAGAGGGGAACCCAGACTCTAACATTCCTATGCAGGTCTACTCCTCCTTTGAATGCCTGGTCTGCAGGTTCTCTCTCTCCCCTTGCTGCTTTTTTACTGTGGCTACAATCTACCAGCTGCCTGGCCAGCTAACCTTCTTCCTCTCTGAGTGGGCAGGCCCCTTTTCCTCCCTCTTTGCCTCTTCCACTCATCTCCTCCTCCCCAGAGACCTCAACATCCACCTGGATGCTTCCTGTCCCTCCTCTGGACCCTTTCACAACCTCTGCGATTCTCTTTCTCTCTCTATTCTTTCCTCTGTCCCAACTCACTCAGTAAGGAACACCTTGGATGTTCTGATCTCCTCAGACCTCTCCCTCTCTAACCCTCTCACCACTCCTCTCTCATGGAGTGACCACTTTCTCCTCTCATCTGTTTCTCTCTATTCCTCAGGCTGAGCCAACTCCAGCACTGCCACCCACCTTCTCGGTCATTCAACCCATGAAGCGTGTGTTAGTTGAGGCTTTCGCTGCCACTTCTCTCCTCCTTCAGCACCTCTGGCTCACTCACATCCTGACACAGCCCTTTCCAACCTCCATTCTTCTATCTCTTACACTCTTCATGTACTTGCCCCTGTCATGAGGATCCACTTCAAGCCCAAATCCAAGTGCAACTATTGGTATGACTCAGGCCTCATCACCCTTCAACGCAAGTGTAGGGTGGATGAGAGGAAATGGTGGGAATCATGTACACTCTCTGACAAACATGCCTGCCGTCTGCTCCAAAGACAGGACCGACTCTCTGACCACACCAGACCGACTCTCTGACCACACCAAGAAGAGAGCTCACATCCAAGCTTGCGTCTCTGTGGCATCTAACAACTCATCTGAACTCTTTATAATATGCAAGGAACCGGCCAATCCTGCTTCATGCAGTCTACCTCTCCAGTCCCCTCCTAGGCCCTTTGCACGGCCTTGGCTTTACATTTCATCTCTAAAACCCAGGACATTCTGTCCACCCTCTCTTCTTCTCCTTCTTCCTCTACTCTTTCCTCTATTTCTGGCCTTCCAGTTGCCGCCCATCCTCCTCCCTTCTCTTCCTTTCCCATTTTTACCCCTAACAATATTCTAGACAAGTCCGATCTATGAAAGTCTCGTCAAAACAGGTTCTTCCCTGTTCATATGAAACCATCAAGGAGCATATTAACACCCTCACTCCAGCCTTGGCCGAATTCTGCAACCACTCTTTCGCCACTGAAACCTTCCCTTCCCCCGAAGCACTCCCTTGTGCACCCTCTTCTTGAGAAGATCTCCAATACTCCTTTCCTTGTCAGACTCTTGGAAAAGCTGGACATCTACCAGCTTAACCTTCACACTGAATCTGTTGGTTGTCTCCATGATCATCGGTCTGGCTTCAGAGCAGTCAGAAGCACAGAAACTGATCTCCTGAACATCCGTGAAGACCTGCTCTCAAATTTTGACTCTAACCCTCCTTCTGTCCTCATCCTCCTCGATCTCTCTTCTGCTTTTGATAGTGTCAACCATGCCATCCTGCTCAACCGGCTGTGTGATAACTTGGGTATCACTGATCATGCCCTGGCCCAGCTGACCTCCTTTCTCTCTGACTGACCAACCCAGGTACACAGTGTGTCCTTCCTCTCCTCTATCTCTCTCTCTACATGTGGTACATCTTTCTCCTTGGCTGTTCAACCAATACCTGACACCTCTTGTCCACTGCATAGCTGCTCGCAGTTCCGTCTTTCAGTGCTATGTGGATGACCCTCAGCTCATTTTCATTCTCCCCTCAGCCGCCTCTTCTCCCTCTCTCATCCCGAATTGTCTGTCTGCAATCCAGGAGTGGTGTTCTGCCAATGATCTCTGCCTTAATGCCAGTAAGACGAAGATGCTCCTCATCGGCTCACCAACACCTTCCTTTCCTGGCACTCTCTGGCCGCCCACTCTGGGCCCTCTTCCTGCTCATACCTGTGATGCTAAGAACCTCTGGGTCATCTTCGACTCCACACTCTCCTTCACTACTCACATCTCTGATATCTCTAAGAAGTCAAACTAACAGCTGTACCTCTTCAGAGGTATTCTTCCTTTCCTCACTTTCCCTCAGAAGCTCACTGTCTCTAGAGCTTTGGCTCGCTCTAGGCTGGACTACTGCAACAGACTCTTTCTAAATCTACCTGCCTCTACTCTTCATCCTCTACAACTCATCCAGAACAGGACTGCAAGACGTATCCTTATCCTGAAGCCCAAGGATCGTATCTCTCCAGCACTGAAATCTCTTCATTGGATCCCAGTGGCATCAATGATCGAGTTCAAAACCCTCTGCATTGTCTACAAGGCTTTCTGGGGCCTGGGACCGCAATAACACCTACTCTCTGTACTGAAATATCTTCCTTCTCAAGCTGTTCGCTCCTCCACCTCCAACTCTTTGAGGGTCAGTCGCTTCTCCAAGCAATGCGTTGGGGGCAGATCTCTTTCTTCGGCTATTGCCTTCCTCTTGAACAGCCTTCCTGCCTCGCTGAAACTTGAGCATAACCAACTCTGGTGCTGGAAGCACCTCAAGACCTTCCTCTTTGTTTCTGCCTCTCGCTTCCTCTCCCGTGCTGATCTCCTGTCTGATACATGCACTGGTCACCTGACAACTCTCTGAATTTGGGCTGAGGTTCTTGCCTGTCCAGCTGCAACCATGCACTGCCTCTTGGCAGCCCCTCCACTTGTGGTCTGTATCTGCTGTATCTGTAACCCTACAGTCCCCTTTCCTACACTTATTAGACTCTTTTGTCTGCACTTCTAGCACTCGCACTTGCGACCCGTTGGCTGCACTACTTGTTTCCTGAGTCCTTTTCTTGCACTTGTCTATGCTCCCCACACCCCCTGGCACTTCTCCCCTCCCTGATCCCCTGCACTTGTGCGATCAGAATATAGCTAGGCCTAGTAAGATCGTTGTTTTTGTCCTAATTCTGTTTCCCCTCCCTTGCCTTGTCGTGCCTTGAAACACTTGTGTATAGGCAGGTTATAAATGCCTTAGCATATCATATCATATCAAAGCACAGGTGCATTAGAAGATATTGAGACTGGTTGGTCCCACCAGCCCAAGGGTCGAAGCACCAACGAGGGCTTTCTCAGATGGGGTAGTGCAGCAGGGCTTCACCGGGACAGTTGCAGATAAAGTTGCTAGGCCTCTTTAGAAGCCATGCAGCTACACAGTTTACTTGGATCCATTGCTGATCTTTTGGAATTGCGCAGGACTCGCCTTCTTATCCTAAATTCAGGTGTGTGATCAAACTCAGCCAGCAGTAGTCCAGTCAGGAACCGCTGCGGGTTTCTTTCACGCATGCACACTAGGCTTTCTGGCACCAGTTTGTGGATTGGGACATTTCCAGCCCACTTCCTGGGTCCATGGACAAATTGCATGCACTACCCCACGAGTGCCGCAGCTTTCCCAGGCAAATGCATAACCATATTAGGGATTTCCTGACCTCTGAAGGCAGGAAGAAGGCCAAAGAACAAAACTGCCAAAGAACAAGTGAAACATATTTTGGCATGGCAATCTTAGGATACTAGCCACCTTTAGTGGCCAAATACGGTAAACCTGAATTTGCACACCAAAAATATAGCAAAAATTGTAAAAATGTATCTGCTTCCACCAGATTGTCTTTAGGCACATTGATAAGTAATCAAAAATCCTATTGTTAAACGGGTATGGTGATATAAATGTAACCCCACTGCAATGCATTGAAATACGCTGTGTGCAGTGTTAAAACATGACCAAAACAGGTAAAAAGTAAAAGACAAAAGGGAAACATAGTTTCCCAGTACTGACAGTCAGAAGGACTAGTCAGTTTCCCAGTAACAATGTGAACAAAATGGCCAGTGAAGTGAAGCTGAAGACTTCACTTCTCTGACGGGTAAAACACAAAAGCTTCACAACAGAATAGGGAGGGAAATGTGCCTAAAAGAGAAATCTTTCCTAACACTGGCACCTTCCCTCTCAATCAAGGTACGGTTAACACGGAGTGACCGGTTCAGTGCAGTAGAACCTGGAGATTCTGCTGATCTGTCCCTCTGGTTGCTGTGAAGCTCAATCAGGGGGACTCGAAGACAAGATGTTTCTGTTCAGGGTCTGCTCTCCTAGATCTAGAAGATTCTGGTGCACAGTGGTAGGTACTGGTCCACAGCAGATGTCCCTCCTGATGTGCCCTGGGAGTGAGTAGGGTGAGTAGGGAACAGATCTTCCTTCTCCATGGACGGCTCCTTCTTCACATCAGGGTCAGGTCTTTAACTTTAACACAACAACACACCTGAAACAGTTACTATACTGGGTGAAATTTAAAGTAGCCCAGAGCCTCTCTTTCTATAGCAGTAGCAGCTCTGGAGGGAGCAGACAATCAGCCATGGTTCAGTCACATGAAAAGGTGGTTTGTGGCATTGGGAATGGACAGTTTGAACAATATATCAGAGGAGGTTACAAAAGCTGACATATTAAGAACACACTCAGCATAGAGGCACCACCAGGAAATGATTATGTTAGAAAATGTACTGATCATACCCAGACAAAATATGTACTTTGCCTTCAATCAAGGAAGACGTTGTGGGAATTATTGGAGGAATAAGATAGACCCCACCATGTGTTAATTCTTTAAGAACTTTCCATTGGATTATCTCCTGAAATCCATGTCCTGGTAGTGGAAAGGCCCGAATATCTGGGATTTTGTCTGTACATTTGACAGTGGCTAAATAGAGACAACAATCCATTTCCATTTCCTTTGTCCCCATTATTTCCACCAATGGAATAAAGGGCTACGGCCAATTCTGAAGGAAGCCAGAGTGCGGAGGGATTGTGAGTAGATGGCTTGCGCAAAGGAAGACAGCTCAAAGATGGTCACATTTTTGTTGTTTCTTGTTTGGTCAGAGGTTGGAAGTTTAGGACCAACATTTTGGAGGGGCACTTCAATGGTGGAGAAGCCATTCATTGCGCTACCAGGCATATATGGGGGACATTGGAAACTGCAAGTTTGGTCACTATTAGGCTCTTTTGTGTACTTAAATATGCGCTGTGTGTATATATACTAAGGGCCCGATTCATGAAATGCGTGGAAAATAGGGTACTTGCGCGCTAAACTGCATGCAAATCTGCGTTCATCGATACATGGAATCTAATGTGCTGTACTTTTCCTGGACTTGCATGCAGTTCACGGAGGCTCTGAACATATGTGCGATTCGTCAACATCTTTGTGCGAGACTCCACACAGAGCATGGGCGTGGCTTGCCCGCAGGGCCGGAAATGGGCATAACACCAGAAATAGCAAATAACTTGTGAAAAAGTTGGCGTTCCAAGGGACGGCCTGCAGGCAGTCCCTTGTACACCCACAATTGCGCTGCATGAGACGTATTCATGGTTTCAATCGTGCAACCTCTCAGCCAGGGAATGTCCTGTCCATGCAAGTCCTTCATACTATCCGACACCCAAAGTCAGACATAAGTACACTTGCGCATAGGAATGGCAGCGCAGCAGTGGGTTTGCATATCGGATTTTGGGGTGCATGTATGCAACTGGGGTTCCGATCCAATTTAGGGGTGCTTGTACGCAGTCTAGCAGGGTGCAGGGATGGTTTATGGGGGTTCACATGCAGATTTCCTGAGTAATTACCGAGTTAGGATTTTTTATGCACTGGTTGTCAGGGTTCCGGACACAGTTACGGGGGACCCGGAGCAGGGTCCGCGATATGCAGGCCTGCTTGTGGGGGACCTGACGCACTGTTTGAAGGGTGCGTGTATTTCTGCCCGGGGGAGCGGACAAAGGTATATTCTAGCTAGCTGTTTATGCTTTGCGTGTGGGCACATCAGACATGACTTTGAACTTACCCCCATGCAGTGGCCTTCTCGGCATGCAGCTCTTGGTAGATTTCTGCACACATTTCCATGAATCGGGCGCTAAACGTATGTATATTATTGTTTTTTGTATTCATGAGCATAGTTTGTTTGCAAAATTATTGATGATGTTGTGTACTAATAAAAAAGATTATAACACACAGTAAGTCAACCAGAAAAAGCATTGATATTGCGGGTGTATAGCCGGGTGAAACACTCTTATGTTATCTTATAATTCAGTGAAAGAACTTTGTTAACGCAACGTTATGGTTAAGTTGCTCTGATAAAAACCTATCAAATTCAGTGAACAAACTTTGTTAAAGGGAAGGTATGGTTAGATTGCACTAATAAAAACCTATCAAAACCAGTGGAGAAAGTGTGTTGAAAGGATATCATGGTTACAAGTTCAATTGCCCCCAGAAATGTGCCAGTTATGGTAAGCTAAGCAACCATAACTCGCGCCACGACCGTGCACTGCTAAGACTAACACCCATGACATCAAAGATCACATCACAAATGTCATCGATGACATGACTGTCTGAGAAGCACTCCCCTGCACCCCTATAAAAGGCAACACCCCACTGCTGCTCCTCTTTCTGTTTTGGCTGACACAAATTGCTCCTTGTTGCAATTGCTTTTGTGCTGTGCTGTGCTACTTTTGGTGCAGTGCTACCTTACTTTTGGTGTGCTAATCCGAAAAACAACCATGGCTGCTGCTGGCTCCTCAGCAGCAGTCCCACCACCACAATTTCCAAGGCCTGTGGAGGGGAACTGGCGTGGTGATAAGAGGGGTTCAAGAAGAGGATGAGATAGTGGAAGTCCCCACTACCAGATGCCAAAATGAGCCTTGGGTGTGGAGGCTCTTTAACACCGTTGGGGGGTACCCAAGGCATGTGCGGGAAAGGTTTGCTGCATTGAGTGCAAGATGGTACTAAGTCGCAGCAAGCCTGGGCTGTACAGCTATGGTACCACATCCATGCAGCGACACCTATGGTCAAACCACAAGGCAGCAGTTTGGAGGGTTGTCCCCTTCGAACAAGGGGGCAGGTTGAGATCCTCTGCCACATCCTCCACATCTGCTGTGGGGCAGCGGATCCCCAAGCAGGCCTCACAGACCATATGCAAAGCAGTTGACCCATGCTTTTCGAGGGTCACTGTACTGTGAATGTATTGCGACACAGTACTCTGTAGGAGGGAGCAATTTTGGAGTGCTTTTGAGGCTACGGTCCGGGAGCACGAGAAAAACTGCTCCTTACCTAAGTAAGGCCCACCCAACATCTTCCTCTCGCCACCTGCCCCTGCATCCCTGTGGTTGGTGCCGCTTTCCTACCCTCCCTTCCCTTCCGTTCCTTGTGTTTGCTGTATAAAAATACCTGAAAAATGAAAAAACAAAAACAAAAAAAACTGCTCTTTTCAGACCCACCGTTCACAGTTCAAAAATAGAAGTACCAAAAAATGGTGCAGGCCCCTGCACTGTTTCTCAGGTCTGCGGACAGTGCAATAGTCTGCGGACATCCAAAAAAATATTGGTGCTAGGAAATGTAATGCTTTCATTGTGGAAGGACATGCCAACATCTCGCAAATATGAGCAAACAGCCTTGTTGACATTGCGCCTCGCTTTCTCCATTTCTCCATTTGCGGACCAAATGAAGAAGAGCGCAGCCACATCTGTCTCTGAGCAATGTGAGAAAAAAGTACACTGGAGTTTGGAAACATGTCCATAACTTTCCCATGACTTTCCCAAGTGCCTCCTTCATTGCAAACTGCAGAGAAATTCGGGTAACATCGCTTAAACTGTTCCCTCCATAATAAACAATAATAATAGGCGGATGAAGGCACGTCACCAAAGTGGGACAAAATGGAAGCAAGTCCACCTACATCATGCTGCACACTCCATACCACTGCACATCAACATGATCAAATCCAAGATGTGCAGCCACTCCACAGTGCTCTGCGTACACCTGCAACCAATGGATCCACGGATCCCCTAAAATACACACACTCTGCCTCCCGAAAGACACAGCCATATCCATAGCCATCTGCACTACTCTCAGCAAACAGACCTTCTGCCACATTCTCTCCATGCATACCACACCCAGGAAACCTTTTTGGCCAATCCCCTGGCCTCCACAGTCCCATTTCCATGACTGCCATCCTCAAATGCCCTGGATGGGGCCTGTGTGATCCGCGAACTATGGTGGTGTCCGTGGATAAATCGGCCAAATTAAGGGGGCGGAGAGAGAAATTTAACCGACGGTAGGAGATTTCCTCTGTAGTGATGGCTCAGAAAAGAGCCTTTTTTAAGGTGCTTGTAAACAAACACCTTTTGGTTTGTATTTTATTTTGGCCTTTTCTCTTCTTTTCTTCCTTAGAGGCTTACCCTAACCTCTTCAAAGCATCATAAAGGAAAATGGCATTTCCAATGTTGGACAAAGAAATGCCATCTGCAGTGGAAAATGCCACGCTCTAAGAAGTAATGTTCTCACTGTGGAAAAAAAAAAACTTCCCAGCACTACACAAAAATGTAGACATGTCTCTGTTCACAAGACACCTTCCTGCATCTTGCTGTGGACAGAAGACATTGGGGTTGTTCCATACTGCTCTAGGTGGCCACCTTTGCACTGGAAAAAAGCATCATCAGTTCCTTCGCCAAGTCATTCAGTGCACTGATCAAACTTGGGCACTGATGTAACCCACATGCAGTGCTCCACAATGCACCACTACAACATCAGGAGTACTGAAAGTGGCCACATCTCTGCAAAAATCAAGCAAATTGCAGTCAGGCACACTGTACCACAATGCCTCTACTACTTCAAAACCAAGATCAGCAGAAATGTCTCTTCCCTCTGCATACCTCTGCAGATCATAAACAAAGGAATCTCCCACTATCCACACGCAAACTCTCTGCATGTCTCCAACACCAGCCATCTTCACTACACAACCAACACAGCAATGTATTACACTCTCTTCCTATAAAGCACAACCTGAACACCTGCTTGGGTAATCCCAACGGTCCCAATTACAAGCCAGGCATGCTGAGAAGAACGGATGTGGCACGTGCTGTCTGCGAACTGCCGCAGTGTCCGCCAACCCTGTAACACAGGCGTAGCCCTTCTTCCCTTTCCACTTCACTCTTTGCAACACTCCCTCATTGGCTGCTGTTAAGCAATCACGCACCCATCCACCAACCACAGCCAAGAACTCTACATCTAACTCTGTAAACTCAGTTCAACACTTCAGATGTATTGTGCAACACTCATAGTACAGGTCTCCTATTCTTCAAAAGCACCTGCATCAGAAACTACTGTAAATCCCTTCAAGATTTCTACTTCAAATTTCATCCACATATGCATCCATCAACACAAACTACAGATAGGCATATATTTTGTAGAGTCCATTTGCAACTCTTTTACAAATGCATTCGAACAGGGTGCCTGTCATTTACTGTGCATAACCGACTCAATAATTATACTCTCATTTGTCCCGTGTCCTGACATCGAGTGGCAGTTACTTACAATGATGTGCTCTTTCAAAGTTTTCTTTTAAAGCCCACTTGCATAATAGTTGCAAACCACATATTGCAAGTTTAGCAACACTCTCTGTGATTTCTTTGATTTAAAAAAAAAACACATTTGGAACATTTGCACAGGAAGTTCAAATGCCAGATCCTGTGTGAAACTTCATTATATTACTACGACATGCATGCTTGCCCATATCACCCATTCTAATGTGCAAAATGTTATTTTCGTCTTTCCTTCTGTCACTTTTAGGAAAGAAAAGTAAAAGTGAGTGTGCAAACACAATTGTCCATATTGCTGGTGGGATAGAGAATGATAAGGAAGAAGAACATGTGCCTCCAGAAGTGGAAATTGTAGTGGCCAGGTGTTTAGTGAAAGCATTAGCTGATTCTGGGTCTCCATATGCCATTATTTCTGAAGGTAAATACAAAGAAATCTGGGGAGACAAAAGCCACGTTTTAAACAACACTAACATTATGCCAAGAGCATATAGTGGGGGGAATATTCATATCAAATGTTTTGTGTGGGGCGACATTTCTTACGGTGACAGGAACATAAGAGCAAAGATTTATGTAGCTGTCAAAGGTGATTGCATATTGGGTGGGTGGCACCAAGGGAAATTGGGTCTTGAATTACACCCCAGTAAAGAGACCCAAGTCAGATCGGTGGAGGTAAATAGGGCAGATAAATTTGACAAAGAGGTGGGTATTTTGGACTCAAGAATGTGAATCTCAGAAATGCACAAGGCACATGGTTGCTAATGCATAATTTGCATTATGGAAAATGCACAATGCACAGATCACAGAGCACATGCTTAAAATTGCATATTATTTCAGGATGCTATTTCAATAGACTGACTTGTATCAAAACTAATACTAATATAAATGAACATACTAATCCAACCCTACTAACAGGTAACCTGTCCCTTAATAAAATTTAGAGCATGTTAATTATGATGCACACAGGAGGGAGAGTGCTGTAGGGATGATGTTGGTCTAGGCGAGTAGATTTAGGAAAGACATTGTCACCACATTAAGGTTATACTCCATGGATACTGGTGAACCAAAGGGTCTGCACCAAGGAATTTGTTCTTGAGGAGCCTATCTTCGCAATAATAGTATCTTCATTACTTGGGAAATTCAGGTGCAGTCTGAGGGACTGTCCCGGCACCATCTAGAAGTAACAGTGGGAGGTACTCCTGTCTGAACATTGCTATTGGCATCATGTGAGTTCACGGGAAATGAAGATGAATATAGCAGAGACCAACTCATTATGCATACTTCCAACCCTAAAATTCAAGAACGCTTGTGGCAGGCAAAAAATCCACTGTTACTGGGTGTATTGGCAATTGCCAGGATAATGGAATTAAGTAGTATGTGCCTTAAGGAGGTGAATTACAAAAATAATGAGTTGGTACAAGCCATAGTAGACAATGAGGTGGGGTTCAGGAAACAAAAGTGTGTGTAGTGAAAGAGTACACCAAACTTGGTAGGGGCCATTCTAGAAATAGTGGACTCATCTTGGCTAGCGGGAATAATTCAGCAGTACATGGTAACCTCAAGGGACCATGCACCACGTTCGGGTTCGAAAAACATGCCATGAATGCTAATGAATGTCCGGCCATGAGAGTGAAGTGTGGGCGTTGTGGTAAAATGGGGCATTTCGCAAATTTAACAACAAAACCTTGGAGGCAGAAATAGATGTTCAGTTTGTGGGGGAAAGGAAAAGTAAGTGTGCAAACAAAATTGTCCATATTGTTGGTGGGATAGAGAATGATGAGGAAGAAAAGCATGTGTGTCCAGAAATGGAAATTTACTGATTTTACCTTCCAATTGACTTCGCCCATTATAAAACTAAAGCTACAAGTCCCAGAATGCAAAGAAAATAACACGACTGACCTTCACAATTCAAAACTGTGACATGTACATCAAATAAACATATGGAATGATTTCTGTTTCAAAATATTTTTTGTAAGCCTTTTTAAGAAAGTGAAAACATGCATATCTGCATTTCCAGCAGCATTGTATCATTTTTTCATAAAAGAAAGTAAACGCAGAAAAAAATTGATTTGTACACCATTTGTATTTGGCACTCGGTTTGTGACAGTTTAATATATAAACATTAACAGTAAATGTATACTTCCTAATATAACCCATTCCAAGATTCAGCTACTTTTTTCTCTACATTCTGTGACTTGTAATCCAACTTTCACAATGGTAAATGTGGAACTACCAGCCCCATAATGCAAACAAAAACTCTATGACTACATAGACACCTACAGAATAGAATGCATCATGTTGGCAAGTATGCATATACTGCTAACACATTAAACTTATACACACAAACTGCCAGTTAAAAATGTACTACAAATCTTTTCCATCAACTTTACTTCACTTTTGCAAAATGTTACAGAGCTTCTGCAAATGCACACACACATTTCTTAAATATCATGAAAATGCTCCTAAAAGCAACCATTTTTAACTGTCCCCCAATTTTATTAACTTTTTCCTCTCCACCTTCCATTACAAATATGACTGTTGCTTCCTAACAGTACTTCGCCATTACCACATATTCTCACTAACTTTCCTTTACAATTACAGGAAAGAAGCACATCACTGCAATCAAGTTTATCACATCACTGCAATTTATTTTGCAGCTGCATAATGTGGCTTTGCTCGGGCCCTTAACTTGGGCGGCGTGCTGTTACCCACCATATCGCCTCATTATGCAGCTGCAAAATAAAAGTGAAAGGCTTGCCAAAATCAGGGGAACACTGAATATTAAATGATTATGCTTCCTCGTGGGCTAGATTTCGCTGAAGATGGTGCATGCCTGTTATACGCCTTGCTGATGAGGAAGTTAACCCTGACACTAATGGCTCCCCAATAATCCTTGACGAGAGATATGGCATTTTAAGAATAGTGGCCATTAAAAAGAATATTCCATTTAGGTGTCATCAAATCCTTTTCTTTCCTGACTTCTGCCCATGTACCATGAACAAATAAAGAAATATACAATCATTGAGGCTTTGTTCAGCTGAGTGAGAAGGGTACAGTCTGGCAACCGTTGATCCCATGAGCCCATGGCTCCACCACAAAATCAAGGTCTCCTTTTTTGTAAATGTGAAGGTTGCTGGGGTGTGGTGCTGTCTCGTCGAGCATGGAATATGGCCATTGCCTTGGTATAAATTGTTGGTGAACACTCTGATATAAGTCCTCGTTTTGCCTATATACCACTATTATCTGTATTTATTTCACTGAAAGTTTACAATGTTTTGGGTTTAAACTCTAGGTTTCCCCAGGGTTTTTGTCTGGGCCAGGTTGGGTTACTTGTTGCTTTGTTATGGCAATTGGGAATTTGGCTCTAGACTCTGGTCCACACCAAAAAGACCTACATTAACTTTCCCCACATCTTTAAGAACATTGATGTTGTAAGGGAGCCCTAACCAGGACAGTATGTGGATTCCATAATTTAAGATATGAAAGCTCTGCAAAAGGATGATACAGAAATACGCACGAATATGTTGGCACATGTGTGATTTATAGCTCTAATTTGTCCAGTATAATTGCAGAAACACAAGTACCATAATGTAGAGAAAAATCAAGATGTGAACATGTCCCTTTCGATTGGAATGTGACATGTATGGGAGACTGCTGCCAGGAGAACATGATCAAACAGCACAGACAATTTGAAATAAATAAATTTAAAACAGCTGAAAACTGCTTAGAAATCTGAATGAGATCTTGAAAATGTTACTAGGTTCCTTGTTGGCTTTTTTCCAAAATGCTCATGTAATATGGTTACTACACCAAGTAAGGCAGATGGGCAAGGTGTGGGAGTCCTCATATTTCAGAGGTCAATGGGCTTTAATGCCTCTCAAAATTGTTTGCTTTTTGGGTAAAACGTGCAATGATATAAGTATGATGTAAGTACAGAATTCAAACTGTTTCAAATTCTGTACATTCCAATTGTGCTCCCAACACGACAAACACATTTCCCAACACGACAAACACATTTCGAACTCTTACTACATGCAGACATGACAAAACACACGTACGCATTACATTTAAGTTATGTATAACGTAATAGTTCATATATAACGTCAAATCAGTTTCTCAATCCTTTCACACATTAAAAGAACACATATTTGTTTCACAGCTACCTCCCGAATTCCACGAAAACATAAGCCGTCACTGTCACACATAATAACATGCAAGTCAGCATTCCAGCCATGTAGCCCCTTTCCAAACTACAAGAACGTTGAAGTAGCACCTCGTAAATCTGACCCAATATGGCATACCGATCTTAGTGAAAAAGAATAACAAAGAGACAAGCAAACAGCTGAAACTCTTTGCATCAAAGAGAGACTCCACAGCAACCCAGTAAAAAAAAGCCCCAGCACATCTCAGAAAGTGACAAACAAGTGGCCTAACAATTAGAAAGGTCAGGACTGCATAAAGGCAAAGCACTCACACATATGTGCATGTATACTCAAACTGCATCCTCTGCTCTCAACACTCTTTAGGTTGCATTACTTCTAAGAAAATCAGTCATCCAGTCGTTATTTGTGTAAACACATCTATGGCTCTAATGAACACAACTTTGACAAAATATCTTCCCTACACAAATGACAGAGTGATGCATATGCCACGGGCGTTCTATTTGATTGATACTTGTACAACAGGCAGAAGAAAAGGCATTGGCAAATGTGAATAGGATTTCCCATGTCACTGACAATCTCGGACACATTTCTGTTGTCGTTAAATAATTCCTCCCTCTATAGTGCCCTTCAAATGCTGAAATTCTATTTAAAAAGAAAATACAGCAAAGCAACACACATTTTCTGGTTAACCCGAAGCAACACACTTGGCATCACGTTCAACTATAAGACATCTCTTGGCGGAATGATTGGGGGAACCAGAGAAAGGCTACTGCATGCCACAGATAACGGAGAATGATATTACTGAACCGTCATTCTCATACCCAGTCCAAAAAGCACATGCCTGCGCACCTGCTAGCTTAGCCCAGTGAAGGGATCAGTTTGACCGGTTGGGAAACAAGGATGGGATCATAAAGCAAAGTAATTTGAAGAAATTGTACTTCTGAGATCGGCATCAGATTTCAGCAGGTTGGAATGACATTCGACATAATAAAAATGAAGGAAGAGTAGGGACCTTTCGGGATGTTTTGGGCAACCGCAGAGCAGTATGACTCATGCTTTAATAAAAAGCAAAGTCAGGCTAAAGTGTGTATTCGCATTCAGCAGCTTAATTTCGAAATTCCCTGTAAAATGTCTGATAATAAGAGTGATGTGTTATATGTATCTAGACCACTATTCCGTACGCCTTTGCTGATACGATAGGTTAGTGATGTAATCCACCATGCTGTAGTCCTATGTGTACTTTCCATGCCTCAGTTGATGCACCGAGAGCCCGAATTATAAAGACATTTACCAACAGGCCCAGGCTGCGGCTGTCAATTTACGACTAACATGTTCAGGCGCTTAAGTTGCTCACATATCAATTCAAAATGCATGCACATGTCCGTGTGCATTCCTTTTGTCACTTGCTCTAATGGTGCATGCTTTCACATTTTGCATTGCCAATGAAGCTTACATACAATGTAAACAGAAAGTTGCGTTGCTGCATTTACTTTTACATTTTGGTGTATCAAGATCTGACAGATCCTAGATATATGGGTAGCAACCAAATGATCACATGCTTTGAATGCTTAAGGGGGGATCACAAGGAATCATGCATGCAGAAGTGTTGAGGATGATTGTGTTCACTTGCTTGGTGCTGAGAAAGACATAGGCCACTGTATTCACACAGGATTTCACCTGTTTAAAAGTATGTGCAGGTGCTGTCGTTCGACCCTGACAGCAGCCTCGCATACTTCCCAACATATTCCATGCAAATCATGATGTTCTTCTCCAGCCCCTTTATTGATTTTTTTTTTCATTCTGGGATTTAAAGTCCTGCATTTAAATTGGGAAAAGCAGAACTATTTCCCCACACATTTCAATATTGCCTTTGGGGGTTCCATTTAAAACTTTTGCACAGATTCCGAAAAAGCTATTGTAATGCAAGCCTGTAATCATCTGGACTTTTAATTTATTTCAATGTCATTGAGGAATATGTGTACCATCCAAAAATAAGGCAGAGTGGCCGCCAAAATAACAAAAAGAACTTGCTTTGTTATTTAGTAAATTATTGTTGTAACACAACCAAACTCAATTTCACTGGAAGGTTAAAAAAAAAGAATGTCATAAATGCTGGGCCCTAATCATTGCCCGGATTCAAACATGGGCCACTGTACACACAAAGGTGACATACATAATTCTCGCAGGCGGTGCACCAGTGCAAATGGTGCACTGACTGGCATCTTCAATGCATCATAATGGGCACAGGGACCTGGCATTATTGTATATCCTACTCTATAGACTCACATGGTCTGGTCATTGTGAAATGCGAAAAAAAGAAAAGAAAACATATTTGTATTCTGGTTTGAGGCAAAGAAATGCAACTGGGAGAACATTTCTTCGGAAATGCTGTTATCCCAGTTTACAGATAAAATGTAAGTAGTCTATTGTGCTTCTGTGCATTGTGCTTTCCCTGGTGCTTGTTTCAAACTGTCAAGGCATGATGCTTCACATTTTCTTTGCATTGTTGGATATATTTATGGCCAACAATTAATACAGGAAACTCAGTTCCTGTACCCACCCAACCCCCACAATCAAACAGTACACACCAATATACCAGTGATGTAATTCAATCTAGCCCTTTCTGCGACTCATGTAGAATCATGTAGATACCTTAACCCTGTGCCATAGATAAGCCAAGAATCATGCTGTTGTGGAGGAGGACAATATATATGTATTCATTAATAGAAAAAGTAATATTTGTACACAATCACAAACCACTCTACCTCATTTCATACCCCATATGCTTTTCTTTCCTAACAATTCCCTGTACCGCTAATTGAAAACACTAGTTAGGTTAGGATAACACAGACCACAGACTCTTTAACCCCACAACATGTAGCATCAAAAAGACTTTGCATGAGGTTCACTTTTAACAACATATAGCACCTTGAAACATGACCAGACCATACGCTTGGCACTATATTTTAGATGAAGTTTAATTTAAATAATATGCAACACTTTTCTATTTACAAAAACAATTTCACAAACGCAGCAATCCATATTATCTCACTATGCGCTTGGCAGACTTTTAAGAACAACCACTTTTTATACATAAAGAATACTTCTTCCTTGACCACAATACCATGAATAATCTCTCTTCTACCAGGAGTCCCTTTCCCACTCTCAGTAAAAAGTATGTTTTTCAATCAGGGACTCTACGTTATTTAATTTTGGCAAGAAACCTTTCCGCCCTAGCACAACAATCCATATATTCAGTTTACATTCAGCAACACTCAGCTTTAAGGCACGATCTAAGGAATGGTGAACAGTTAGGAATTTTGTTTTTACAAGTACACCCCCCATTAGGGACTTTTAGGACTAGCAATGAGAAATAAGAGTACCCAATGGCTTTAACAGACTGTATTTTCATCCACACTGGAAGTGATATTGTTCATTTCGAATTTCAACAAAATCACCTTGGGCCTCATTAGGACCCAGGCGGTAAGGGGTTTACGGCGGCGTAAACAGCGCCGACCCTTACCGCCTGATTCCGAGGTCCCTTAGCGCCATGGAGGTTTTAACACCTGCTTTTAGCAGGTGTGAAAATCCATGGCGCTAAGAGACCTTGTTGTTAATTACGCCACCGTAATTTACGGTGGCGTAATTAACGCCTTCCCCACTCCCATTATGCCCTATGGGGCAAAAATGGGAATGGGGAAGGGTAAATGGGTTAATGGATACTTACCGCCCCACTCACCTCGGAATGGGGCGGTAAGTCCGCCAACCACCATGGCGTAAACGTAGTTTACACCATGGTGGTAAAGGTATGACCCAGGCGGTAACTTACCGCCTGGGTCGTAATGAGGCCCCTTGTGTCAGTTGATTATATGGGAATTAATTAATTATATAGTAAGACAAAGCTAGGGATCGACGTCAGTACCACAACCCAACAAATAAGGGGATGGGATTGATTCAAACAGATCCCAACAATACCTTGTTTAGTTCAACATGTTTAATTACATTGAACCTCCCTGGGTTTGGTACTCAGGAAAGTACATCAACCCTCCATGGGAATGAACAGGGACCTGGTCAGACTCCAACCTCAGTCATGAATATCCCCTAGCCTCAATCCCTTTATTTTCACTCACCTGGTATGAACCCTGGCCTCTGTCCTTGTTCCTGGTCATCTCCACCTCCCAGGCAATCTTGGTTATCCAACAATTTATCCCAGCAGTTCTCCATAATTTGATATCCAAAAGTGTTAAAATGTCAATTTTTAATTATGAGATGTCAGCTCACTGGCTATTAATTGACATTGAACAACTATTTTCCATTCCCTTAACAAAGGCCTAGCTCTTTTATTTGATTGGTCTCTTCAGTTACCAAACTCAACTTCTAGGAGGGATTGGTCCACCCACTTGAATTTACAAATTCACACATTTCAGTGTTGCGCTTAAAAACAACAACATGGCAACCTTCTCTAATTTCTTATTAAATGTAACTATATATATTTTGAATAATTCTAATCATGCAGGACTTAATGAAATGAGTCTGTGTCGGCACACAATTGCAGGTTTGAATAACAGTCTTTCACAAATTACTCAAAAATCATAAAAGCCAGTGTCAACATAAAGGTCTTCTCATAAGCTTCCCAATGCTATCTGAGTCATTATCTTACGACTTATTGTTCCTGAGAAAATTAACAAAGTCTGATCCTCCATGCAAACCTATGGCAATTTCAAGTCATATGCATAATTCAAGTTCCAAAAACATTGCATTTCTTTTCTTCATACTTAATAATAATAATAATAATTTTGCATTTATATAGCGCTACAAACCCTCATGTATCTGAGCGCTGCTTATTATTACCCACAGTGTGTGGTGCTCATTTATCAACCTCGGAAGGATGAAAGGATTCGAACCTGCGTTAGCAAGCTCTGCACAGATGTCAAGGATTCGAACCTGCGTTAGCAAGCTCTGCACGGATGTCAAAGCGCTCTACTCACTGTGCCACTTGAACTTGACATGTGGTCTGGGTCATCTGCTTCTTTGTTTATTTTGCCTGCAATTAATCCATTAACAGCCTTTCTCCCAGCGCTAAAGCCCATTTAGGTCCTTATCTTTAAGAGCAGAGAGGAAAGCTCCACCTCGTTCCTGAAAACCCCTAGCAGACAGGTCTGCTATCATTATCTCCGAGCAGAGCAGAACACAAATTATGATTTTATTTTCAAGGATTATTCCCAGTTCAGCCCATTAAGGGTTGCCTTTATTTACAAAGTTGTTTAGCACTTCAACCACCCCATACATTCCTTCCTGGGCACTGCTGTGGATTCAAAGAAATGTTCAAATATTAGGGGAAGGTCACTGTTTGAGTGTTCCGAACAGACTGAAGCCAATTCTTCTAAAGATGAACTTGTGATTTTAAAGGCCTGTTTGTTTCAATCACATGGTGCCTTTCAATCTGTTGCATTTTCTTTACGTGTGAAGCATGCTTGCAAATTGTTGCATTATGTCTTCATAGTCTATCTTTAGATTACTACTTGTATTAAAATGCACAGGGTGTCACGGCAGCTCCCTTTTGTCAAAAATGCCTTTCAGTTTCTCAGTCCAGTAGTGAAAAGTAGGCATCTGGATTCTGCTTTATCCTTCGAATAGGGAACCCATTTCATGTGTATGCACTTTGTTGCTCTATAACAGCATTTAGATGTGTGGCAGTTGAGACTGAAATGTTGCTCTGTTTGTTTGACAGTCACATCTTGCCTTACATATTTCTGCACATTTTGGGCCTAACATGGCCAGGGCAGTTCATCGGTCTTGGGGCTGTATTTAAACCCCGCAGTATTTCAAAGCATACTCCATTAGTCAATAGGGGTACACAAATTGATAGAATTCAGTTTTTTAACACATTTCAAAAGTGAAGAGCTATTGACAAATCGTAAATTTCAACGGTTTTGCGCTACTGACAATTGCTGAATTCCACCACCTGATCACTGGAAATGCAAACAACAAGTGCATATGTTATGGCACATTTAGGTGTCCTCTAATAAATGGCTTCAACAATTTGTGTCCAAATTAAAATGTGGCAGGACATTTCTGAATTTGCATAAAAGAAGACTGTAATTCAGGCCACCAGGTCATCACTTTAAGTTTAGAGCATATTGACCCATCATTACCCCATGGTTAATTAGGATTATCACCCCAGCGGGGGAGGGGAAATGGGACAGAGGGCCTCACTGTCTATGAGAAAGCTCGGAACGAGTCTTTACCTCATGGTAAAGCCCACGTTCTGAGCCTCCTCAAAAGGTGGAGGCCCCCATATTCCCCACTAGGATGAAGGTAAATCCACCAAGATGAAGGTAACTAAGCTACTGCCCTCCAGCACGTCCCATTTCCCCAACCCCCAATTTCCACATCCCTTTCCCATCCCTACCCTAACCCGACTTACCTGCGTCAGCCTAGTTCGTTGCCAGTGCAGTCCCGAAACGCTAATGAACGCCATGGAAATGGAGAACCGACTGCATGTAGTTCCGTTCTCCCTTGTGCATGGTGGCTATCTTGTTTAAAAAAAAGAAATAATAAGTTGAGAAACAGCAAACACACAATTTCCTAACTTGAAAAAAGGCTTTTAGTATCTCTGCGGCATTAACAGGTCTGGTGATGCCCCGGGGCTAAACTTAAGGCCCTCAATTTGATTGGGCCTGGAACGTGGCCCCACGCATTAGCTGACCTGGTGATGCCCCCACCAGTCGGTGTTTATTGCGAAATAACACATGTTGTTATTTGTCATATTATGAGAAATTCTCCAGCTTGGCATTGAGAGATGTGCCTTTTGAGGATTCCTTGCTGTGGTATTTCTGATAATTACCTGCTTCATTTATGTATTTATTTATTTTATATCACATTTTCACCCTGACTTTTAAGATGGAAATGGGTTGTTTAAATTAAGTGATCATATCACTGCAGTCGTTTTTTATAATGCACAAAAGTGTATATTTTGACCTTAACCTGCATTGCATTAGAAAGGATGTGAGAACGTGATCTAAACTATGCTCACTTTGCCATACCCTTCGAGTAACAACCCCATATAGAAACATTTTAAATTGCCCTTTAATACTGGAAAAAAAAGCTTTAACGATTCTTCTGTGGAGGTTTTACAATTTAATTGTTTTTCCTTTCACCACTTATTTGGGGATCAAATTGAAGGTGCTTGTATGAGGTAATGAGACAGTAATTAGTGAATGCATTTGTCTTAGCAATACCACTTATTGCCAATATCCCATACTGCATAATAAGGTCACTGGTTAAATACAAGCAGTATTTACCTATACTTCCGGATTTTACCCTTATAGACAACGTCAAAATGAGGACCTTAGTGTCAAAGTCATCTAGAAATTTCATATGAGACTGCTCTTCCAGAAAGCAGTGTGTTAATCATTTCACTGACAGGATTGAAAATATTCCCAATGAGAATTAAGACAACAACATACTTGCTAAACTTTTTGAATGACATTGGTGAAGCAGCAGACATAACATTTTACTTGATAAATTGATTGAACGTTAATGTTACTAGATTGTTGCCTACTACATAAACACACGCACAGAATCAAAGAGTGGATTCTCAGGATGAACTCATAGATAATACATTGCTTCGAAAATGGACAGTAAGCCTATTAAATACAGTGAATCTCTAAACATATTTTTTTGTTGAGTTGAACACATACTGCTGGATTAATCATGTAATCAATATTATTGTCGGCTCTCCCTCTGTGAATGCTGTATCTGAGACATGACTTTATTTTTTGACAAAGTGTTAGTTCAAGTGCACTATATTTTAGAAATAAATCCTGTAGACCAAGTTAAAGGACGCAGCAACAAAAAAAAAAAAACACTATTGATGCAGTCTGTCCTGCTGTGACAGGCTATAAGGTTTTAACAACGTGCCCTGAAAATAACTATGTTAGTACCAGCAGGAATGATTTTGGGCATCTTCACTGGCTCCAAATTGTGCCAAGCTACCGGACTGTTAGACACTCACTTTCTAGATGCTTATATTTCAATATTTGTGAAATCATTTAAGAGCCCAGATGATGACAATCTGAAGCGTACTCCTACATTAAGTTCAAATATGGTGCAATACATGTAGCCAATAAATCCACCAATCATGTATCAGTTTTCTCTACATTTAATGTCATCCATTAATAATATAAATCAATGCATATCAGCTGCTCTACCTGCTGTGTAGGCAGGATAGGATTCAATGGTGCAACCAGGGGCGTTGCTAGGAGTTGGGGGGGGCTAAGTGGGCTATAGCCCCTGATCTTTTGGTTGTAGCCCCAGATAGAATCTCAGGAGCTACAGCCAAAGGACTAGCTAGCCCCCAGTCCCAACAGTTCCGACATCAGCTTAGCCCCGGGTCTTTTCCAGACCTAGCAACTCCCCTCGGTGCAACACAGCATATATGATCAACAATGGGCCTTGTTGTTGTTAACATGTAACTGTCACCCTGCTGAATGCGGGAAACCGCCTCTGAAATATCCTGGCCATCCTTTAATTTGAAAAAGGGGAAGCATGTCACAATCACGTTTTGAAATCAAGTCTACTGTTAATGCCCACTGACATTTCATATAACTTTAACCTGCAGTAGGTTGCTTTCTGAAATCAATCTATTGCAAAGTGGAATTGCTGTATCTCCGATAACCCTTAAAAGCATTATTCAAATCTGTCTTCTGACCTTAGTATGTGCAGCTTCATTTGCACCCTCTTTTCTGCTTCTCTTCATCTGGCCGTAGATGCAATGTCTATTTGAGAAGTCACATAGAGTAGGTAAACCTGTAGCACTGTACACTCATTTTCAATTCAATGCTCGCTTCTACACACAACACGAATGAAAACCTGAGCATAGACAGGACACATCCCATCTCAAAAAGGAACAAAGTGACTTAATATTGCTGTTTTAACTCTACAGATATCACTGCTATTTTGGTTGCCAATACTGTGCAATGTACTGCTTTATTGTACAATGCAATGTAGGTTTGTAAGTGCTTTACAGCCATGCCCAGACCAGATAAGTAGTTTACAAATGTCATATAAAATACATGTTATCCATCGCCCTTCCGTGAAAGGTGTCTCATTTGGTAGTCATTCATTGATGTGTGTTTTACAGGTTTTTGTACAATTTACCTTGTTAGAGAAGGGTTTGTTTATGCCTCCCAAGAGTACTTACTGGCAAAACTACCATTTCTTGTGTTGCTTTAAAAGGAACCTTATATTTCAGTCTGTTTTGAGACAAAATCATTCACTGTTCATACATTACACAATGTATTGAAATATAAGTCTGACTTTGATGTCAGTTTTATGGAGATGTAATGAATGTGCATCTTTTATATAAAATGTGCAAAGAGGCTGCCAAAACTAAAGAACAGAGGCTGCCAACTCGGGCCTGCCAGGACGCCAAATTGTCATCTGCTCAGACGCATCCATTCAATACTCTACATAGCCTCAAGTCGTGCCCACATGCCACATCAGTATGCTCGAGAGCCCAACTTGTTGGTATGAAGCCTGTTCTTGCTTTATAATCACAGTGCTAATCTAGCATTGTCAGTACATAACCCCATACCATCTAGGCTTACTCTACAGGTTGTTACACAACAATTGGCTCTAAACATGAGCACAGGTTGTAGAAGGGTGGTGAGCATGTAGGGAATATGTGCATACTTTTAGCCTTCGTAGGTGGTTACTCTGTTCAGGTTATTACTGAAGAAGCAGAGAGTAGGTCATCTGAATGTGAAAATGAGCATTTTGAAGCTATGAAGTACACTGTGCCTTTTATCTGTGTCTCGGTTTGTGATGTGAGTTTTCTTATATTCAGGGCCACAGAAAGGTCAGTCATGGCTGCAGGGCAGGGTCTTTTACCTGGTTCTGTTGTCATTGTGGGGTTTGGTATAATGAGGGATAGGAAAGAGTGGGCCCGGGACCTTGTTGGAGGACATTCCTGCAGCCTAATTTCCCTGGCATTATTGATGTAATTTGGGCCCTGAATTAACATTTTAAAAGAAAGTAGGCGTGGGGCATGGTAGATTCTAGGTATAAGTCTATTGATGCTTGGGAATAATATTTCATTGTTTGCTGTCAATTGACATTTTGAATCTATAGGGTCAGTGTTAACTGGCACCAACTAAGAACACACATGTGACGTTCATGGGTGGAGGGTTCATTTTTAACACTGGTGATGTTGCTGCTTATATCTTCAAGTTATAGTCTCTCTGTTGCCTTGCATTGATAATGGTGGACTTAAAACAATTTTGCAGTATATCCGTAAAGAAATGAAAACATAATTAGAACATACTCTGGAAAATATAACAAACATTTAGCCTCAATCCAAGTCGGACAGTCTGGTAAAAAAAGCGTTGGTATTCATGGATGCCAACACTTTACCAGAACGCCTGAGTACAGGTTTGCTGGTGGGGCACCTGGGCTGGAGGTAAGACAAATACCCTACCAGCAAAACGAGCCTTCATTACCAGTACCGGCAATGATGGCAAATCCCCTCATGGAGGTCTATGGGACTCCATGAATGGGGATTTACAGTGTCATTCCGGCACTCGGACCGAGTGCCAGAAACAGTAACAACATTTGCCGGTATCCTGGCGGCTGTAGCACCAGGATACGGTCAAACTCAAGATGAGGCCCATTATCTTTTTTTGACCCCCATAGAAAGGTGCATTGAATGTATTGTGTTTTGTATAACATTTATGTGTAGTACGTTGCTGTGGTATTAACTTATTTGAAATCATTTGGTCATGGAAAAAAATCCAATGGGGTTTGAAAAAACACATATTTTAGTTTGTGATAGAATATTTTTGGGGGGAAATGGTAGCAATGTGTTTCATGTTGTAGTTAAAGTAGTTAGATACCCAATGGCTCATTCTAACTGAATGTTCTTAGGAAACAACTTCTGAAAGTACTAGTTAATGTTTTAATTTAATTGACTGCTTACTTTATGTATGTATTTTGTTGAGTAATGTATGTTTTAAAGTAGTTAAATAACTGTTGGTGTATTTTACTGTAACATTCCAGAGACTATACGCTTGCAAAATAATGGAATGAGTGCGTTTCGGTTAAAGGAATATTAAGTAGGCATTATGTAGGTTTACTGGTAATGTTTGTATTTGTGTTAAATAACTGTCAATACAGTGTACTGGCATGAAGTTGTTGTTTGAACTGTATGTTATATTTCCCCTAATGTACCTTCTTTGAAGACTGTATTGCCAATGTCTACAAGTGTATGGTCAATGGTTAGACTGTTTGACATGCGAATTGTTAAATTGCATGGAAGAGACAGACAGATGTTTTCTCTTCATAAATACATGCCTTTAAAAAGAAGGAAACATGCTGTAGTGCATAGATGTTTTCGTTTCTACAGGTTTGTCAGATTTAATGATAGCAAATTGGAAATTATTTTTATTTGGATATAATTGTACACCTACAACTGTTCCAAGTGCTCCATTAATAGAAACTTTAATCTCAGAATTACCTTGCAGTTAAGGCAGAGAGTCAATGCTTTTTATAATCCAGTTATTTTTTTTAACAACTGTTAGCGGCAACCCGTTTTATTGTCTGTATCCATGATGTCCAAGAAGTATTGACAGATAAGACCACATTCCCGCAAAATTCAATGGTAGAGAGGCGGGATGGATATTATATGCAGACGATGTAATAGTGTTGGAGAGGACCAAGATTGGTCTACAAAGAAAATTATCGATACTCGAGTAGTACATTGAGACAAATCAGCTGAGAATCAATGCAGAAAAATCTGACATCATAGTGTTTGGTGAAAAAAAAAGAGGAAGAAAAGCCAAAGACCCTTGGAGATTCAAGGATAGTTCCAGTTGCAGAATTGAAATACCTGGGAGTCATAAATGTTTTACAAAGTGAAAAGTCTTGGATTGAGCATCTTTCGAAAAAGTGAGACAAATGATGGTCCAAGGGAAAGTCCTAAATAGAAGATTCAGGAAATTCTCTTTGATCCCTATCTTGAATTTCTTCAAACAAAAAGTGTCACCCATATTTATCTATGGAGCGGAATCTTGCGTGGGGATACAAAATGACATCTGGGAACAATTGGAAGGTCCTTTCTGGAAGAAAGTGCTACAGCTTCCACAATCGATCCCTGTAGTAATGATCCGCTGTGAACTAGGTTTCAGCACCCTGCAGGTGAAGGTCCAATGGAACAAATTATAACTTTTTAGGAAAATGATACTAAGAGAGGGCCCCCCACAATTTGAAGTACTGAAAAGTAGAGTGAAGGGTGAAGATGAGTGGGTACTTAAAAAAAAAGTGATTGCGAAAGCTATTTACTAAGTATAGGCATATCCACAGAAACTCTCTATAAAAAGCCAATGCTTGTCAAATAAATAATATGGGTTGGCGATTGGAGAACTACTGAAGAAAAGAGAGTGATGTCTAAAACCCACACCATGTCAAAAAATAACATATGCCATTTAAACATGACAAGACTGTGCTTAAGGAAATTCCCAAAACAATGAAGCAAGGAATCTGTCATTGAGGTTTAGATTAAACCGGTTGCAAAGCAACACAACGCTCAAGATATACAAGAAAGGGAATGATGACACTTGCCGATTATGTGAGAAAGGCTGCACATCTCTAAGACTTTTATGCCTGTTTTGCCCTAAGCTGAAGGACGTAAGGTCTATACATCTCCTTAAGGAGCTACACAAAATAGTTGGTCTGTATGACAACAGATGGTGAGAGCTAATTTATGGAGAAGCTGACCAAAGAGTTAACTATTCAACGATGAACTTCTTGAAGGCTGCTCTAAGAAAATTGGAAGAGAAGAGCACCTAGTAATAGAAGATGGACTCAATGTAGTAGAGACTATTTGGATTTTAAGGGAGTGTTGCGATGAGGGAGTAAAGTTTGTATTGTAAACATTTTGTAAGAAACTAAAGTGCAAACAAATGAAATTTACATAGGGAGTGTCATGTCATGTACATCTGCTCTGGATATATAATTTATGTGGATATGGATTACCTTTCATTTGGAAGAATGTTGACATTGAATTGGGCATAGTTTTCAAGACATGGCATTAAACACACAAAGACGATTGATGCTGCTGTGTTATTTGGTCCATCAGGTGAGTGCCTACGTTAAAAGCTGCCTTTGCAGACAATTTTTGATATTCTGGTTTGATATTCTGGTTTGATCTGATGCTCAATGTGGAGGAGTAGCAGTCGGTCTAAAGGTACACTTTCTATATTGTAAGCAGCTATACCTCTGAAAGGTTGTTGTATGATTTGTTTTGCAGACAATGTTTGCATTGTTATTATTAGAGATCTCTTGCCAGAACAAGCTGCACCGCTAGTATAAAAGAGCAGAGGTTTGTGATTATTACAATTGCATTCACTAATTTTTCAGCAATTTTAATTTATGAGATGATGAACAAAATATTAAAGTGGAAATTCAAATGTTGCAGACAAAAATGATTGTTATAATAATTTAATATACGAGAATAGAGGTTTGTAATTATGACAATTGCATGTAGTAATTGTTCAGCAATCTTAATGAGATTTTGAAAAAAGTGTGAAATTGGCAATGTGAATGTTGCAGAAAGAAATGAAAACAAATCTGTAATAAAGTATTCAAAATAATGCAGTAATAACAATATGTACACACACACAACATGGTTAAATACATAGAATAGGAAATATTTGACAATTTGGTATATATTATTCAAACGTAAGGCAAGAAAGGAAATTGACTATGGTAACGAAGAAAAAAGGACTGAGTATGTAACACAGGTTCAGGATTAGGGAAGGGAGGAATATAAACTGCATCAAATCTCAAGTTTCCTGCCTCCTCTGTGTATGATTGGGGTGATTGTTGAGGGCATTGATCACAAGTGCAATTTTCAGATTTGTATTCAAATTTTCTTTTAAAATACTATACTAATTCCATACATAATCTCACTACATTGTATTTTATTTCTCTTCATTATTATTGTGTGAGTCCTCCTCGGTGTTGATTTCTTGTTGTCCTAAATTGGGTAGTACAATAAATATGTATCACATAATAAAGTTATTTTCTATGTATAAATGGGAAGACAGTATTGTGGCATGGTAAACAAAAAAACATAATTATTGGCATTTTCTACTTCAGACTTCTTCAGTCATATCATTTTTTTAAAGTACAACTCTAAGGTATTACTCATATCTTTTTGAGAAAATAACGTTATATGCTGCAATATGTTAAGTGTTTTTTTAACATATAAACACAAAGGATAACCACTGTATATGCGCTCAAAGTAAACCGTGAGGTATTTTCTCAGTCACATTTAATGCACAATATCCATAATCATCACTCTTTTTTGGTTGCATTGCTACAGTTTTATTGCCACTCCAATGGCAACGGTATTCCTTGGTTACAGCTCTATACCGTTGCACCATTAATAATGGTTCTACAACCCCAAGACATGTTTTACAACATAGGTCCAACACTATTCAGTGCTTCTTCAGGGCGTATTGTACAACTATCATGTGACAAATGTCCATAGTGCCACGTGTACATAATAAATTAAAACAGCCACCAATTGTGTCAATATGCAAATACTTAAAGAAAAAGGGAGATCAAAACTGGCAAAGAAATGAAAACCACGCAAATATTTCAAATGTTTTTCTAACTACACAACCCTCATAATATCATAACAAGCTCAATATCCAATGATTGTTTAAATGCCTGGAATCTTTGACATATTAAAGATTCTTGATAGGTTAATTTAGCATATGCCATGTATTGTTGTAAAATATGTTCACATCTATATAAAACATACTTGTCAAATTATTACATTCAGTGGAAGCTTATCTGTTCATGTCTCTATTGGTTTATTTTACAACATGCAATTATGCCTACTGTTGAATCAAAATAATGATGTTCAAAGAGTAAATAATTACTTGTCGTTAGCAATGTCCTTCATGGATCAAATTATTTGACAGCCACAGTCTTTTCATTAAATGAAAATAAACATTGACTATGCACATTTCTAAACATCTGTTGTAGATCATGAATAGTTGTATTATAATCAACATTTACTTATCATTTATAAGTGGTACTATAGTTTTATTATACATGCAATGTATTGAAATGAAACATGATTTCAATATTACACTTTACATTTCTTTAAACAAATGTCTGATGCTGTAGTTCTGAAAATGCATTTTGTAAACACATATGCTGTGCATTATTTTGAAATAAAGTCAAAAGATGTTCACAAAAGTTCATTTGAAAACCGGAAACATGTCATTTTGATTATGTTTTAAAACAAGCTTCCTGCATTGACCAAACATACATACATGATTATAAATAAGGTGAACATTAGTTTTGGCTAATAAAAGAATGCACTGCTTTCTGAAATCCAAGGAATATGCTTTCCGGCAGCAAAGGTATTTTGTGTTTCAAGGTAGTGAAATTAATTATTTTAAAATGGCTTCCAGTGTACTTTAATAAACGGTGAAGTGCTAATGATGCTGTTGTATTTTAAATAAACGTGTTTTCATGTATAAAGTTAGAAGATGGATATATGACATTACGTTGACACATTTGCAATTTGTATGAATTTGGTTCCAATGAAAACTGAATGACATTAAACTTCTCTACCCATTTGGGTACCATTAATATTGCCTGCTCTGATGGAAGCCCTCGAACATGTGTGACTGTTGGTGAACGCAATACCAAATTGTAAGTGGAGAAATAGATTTCCACTTGTATGGTAACTATTAAAACTATTATGAGTGTACAGAGGTTATTAAAGTGACGTTATGATTATGTTGTTCTAACAAAACTCTTTCAAATTCAGTGAATCAACTTATTTATTAAAGTCACACATGTGCTGAAGCTACCTTAATAGAAACCTGTGAAATTCAGCGAAACATATTTTTTTAAGTGACACTATTGTTAGGTTACTCTAGTAAAAACCTGTAATATTATTGGAAAGACAAGTGCTACAGGGGCTTTATGGTTGCAGTACTAAAACTAAAAACAAAATAAATGTGCCAGTTATGTTAAACCACACAGACAAAACCTGCTATGCACTGCTTATACTGATATACATGACATCCCAGATGACATCATCAATAAAGCTACAAATTGTGATAATAAACACATTTCTTTCAGCTGAAATATTTATGGGGAAATCAGATCCAGATGAGAAGACATGACTTACATATTTGTTATTTGCTACATTGGAAAACCAAAATCTGGTGACAGCAAATGATATGAGTCCTGGAGACAAGTATAAACAACAGAGTTGATTTGCCTTCAAGCTGACCCACGTTCTACACAACAATAGTCGTGGAGAGGTGAGCCATTTACAGAAAGGAAATAACATCTTTTATGCACCCCAGGTTACATGAGTTCTGCTGAGGGTTCCATGTCATATATAGTTTACAGCGTTCTGATACTTCTGAGGTTTTCTGTGAAAACATACATTTGTCAGTGATTTCATGCTTGTAAATTCGAACTTTCTGACCTTACAAGACAACAGTCTGTTCCCACTGAAAGAAGACATTCCTACCATTATTATCTTTGTTTACATGACCAAGGTTTACTGTGCATCGATGTGTTACACAGTATATTTACAGAAACACATTCCTGGTAGATACAGAAAATCTTCTGTGTCATAAATGATTAGTAAGTGCATTTGTGAAACCCACACAATTAAAAAGCTGCAGGCATGAAGGCACACCTCTATGTCTTATCGTGCTGAGTCCTGGCTGTTCAAGACCCAAGGGTGTATAAACAATGAGCTTATTGTGCTTTGCAATAACATTTTTGTGTGGCTCTGTGTGGCAAACATAGGAGATTGCAAAATAGAGTGGGTGCTTGAAAAAAATGGAACAGCTTAAGGCTAACCTGAATAAATACATTTTTTCAAAAACTTCTGCTTCATGGCATTTTTTCAAGCACTAACACTACTATTGGGTTGCATGTCCAGCTCCCCTGTCCCCCAAGCAATTTACGTTGAGGAAAGTATATTAAGTGCATGCGGTAGAAGACATGTGTATTTTAAATAAACGTGTGAAGTAGGGGTACTGTTCAGGGGAACTGTTGTGAGATATGGAACTTCAAGTAGGGTATACGGTGTGTGGTTTGTGTTCGTAGCATATAGATATGTAGAGACAAGGATGAATAATGTAACAGCCAGCCCCAATCCCGCTGCGAGAAATGCTGAAGTACTGCTGTGCTCTGGAACTTTGATTTGTCCTCTATGTGCTAGATGTGATTACCAGTACCTATTTTAGAGCAAATAACCAGACAAAGTCAAGGAAGATGATAAAATACTGGTTTAATCTCAATGAAGGGTGAAATAACAGCTAAATAGATGCATGTCTATTCACACCTTAGGTTGTTTGTACAGAGTTTATATACTTTTGCAAATGTCATTTATGATGTCATCTTCTGTAGAATTCGCAAAACCTATTAACGGGAGGGAATGAATTAGGGAAACATGTCTACTTATAGAATTATATATGGGTTAATATGTCATTGGATGCCCCTTGCCTGTAGGACACCCCCTATGTTACTTCTTCATACATAATATACTGATTATGGCAGGGAATATGACAGCGGGTTGGTAAATGGAACCTTGTATGGAAAAGTGCATGGCAGGCTCGATGATTGGTTAGCAATCCCATCCAACTTTGGACTTTCGGTTTGTTAAGCAGCATGCAAATAGAATAGAAATGAAACCTATGTGCTCGAGATGCATAAATTAAGTTCTTGTTTTCTCATTTAGTCCATCGTATGTCATTGACCTGATCCTTAGCCAAGGCCTTCTGTTTGCAGTTGACCTCTTAGTCTGCTCACTGCGCTGGACCATTCAAGGGAGTATGAGCAGACCTTAAACTTGCAATCCTAGGCATGTCTTTTGAGGTAGCAGAATTGATTCTTAACACAGGCCATCATCCATAGTCTTCCAATGGCCATCCTGAATGCTGTGTATGTATCTCTTTTTAGCAAGCTTCTATGTACCTTTTCTATCTTGCATTACAGCGTGTTTACAGATATAGGTTAGCATGTTACTTCGTATTCTTATATTCATGATTACTTCGTCTTTAGGTACATATTTCTATTAGTGCTTGTGTTACATTGTGTGCTTTAAGTATTTGCATATCGTTTCAGCATAGGTTCATAGATTTTCTTTATGACCTCATTCTGTCGTCATCAGACTTTACTTTGAGTTCATCCATATTACTCATAACTGCATTCTGTCATCTTGGTAGTGGACATCCTTCCGGATAGCATCCTTCATCTGCCTCTATGTGAGGGGATATTATGAATTACTGCCTGAGTGCACATCGTCTCTCTCATACACTCTATATGATATTTAGGAATGTTGCAAGGATTCATGCATGGGTTCCCAGTTGTAGCTCTTTGTCTGCTACTCCAATAGGATGGTGGGAGGGGGCAGGGACCAGAGGAGAGCCATCCACCTGCTTCTCTACACCACCAATATTAAAGTACGGCTTAGTCTGCCAAAGGCTGCAGTGGAAGCAGAAGAGCAGCATTCTCCAATAAGTGCGCTGAACGAGAAGGCGTTCAGGCCTGATAGATACAATATAATTGTATCCTGTTGCAGGCCTGTGAAACCAGAAAGGAATGTGAATGGCTGAGCCTGAGTAGGGCTGCTCCCGTCCCAAAGGACAAACCCATGAAATTCAGACTGAGGTCCTGAGCTGCCAAAACAACCCAACCTATATTTAGAGCACTTGTGCCCCCCAGATAATGGACATCCTATTTGAACTGTTAGATGCCCACAAACAGAACACCTATATACCTACCAATTTGGCTGATTAGTGTGGTCCTGGAGAGGACGAGATGGAGCTCCAGGGAGGGGCAGCTGCCAAGGGGAGTGCATTGAGCAAGAGGTCCTGTGATTTGTAATATGAGGTGGCATGGCAGGGGCGCCTATGTTTCTGGGATCATGAGAAGCTTTACTTTATTCCAGAGGGACAATTTAACCTTGAAAGTATCCACTGAGCTCTTGTCAACTCCCAGGTGCACATCACATGATTTGGCACTTGGGGAGGGCAACATTCTTAAAGGCCCGCCAATCATGTACATAGAACCTAAGGTGGCGGGCCTGAAAACCACATGTTGGGGGGCTGGAATAGATGAGCTGTGGCCAATTGGTGAAGGTACTATAGGGGACTGAAAGTATGTACATGTGGGTAGCCAAAGAGGGTGGGGAATGAATGCTACATACTCGAGTGACAAAAATGTACTTTAAAATGACCTGTTTACTTTGAACTACCCAGTGCGCTCCATTGGTCGTTGGGTTACAAGACACCCTCTGATACTTTTTTTCCCATGTATATATTGAATACACCTTGCTATCCTTGCAAGTGGTGCACCATGCCGTTTTCCTCAGAGGGTTGTTTTTATTGAGTCTGGTGGTCTGCCTTACACATTTGGAGACCCTGACATGATCCCAGACCCTCTACAGGCAGAGAGGATTCCTGGCCACACATGCTGGAAATGGTTTACAGGTGCTGTGTTACCAGAATTTCTGTCTGTTTTTTAGAGTGGGGCACTGTTCCCGGATTGTACAAACCATTGATGGGACCCTGTAACAGAGGAATTCGGGAGAGCACATAGATGTAAGTGCACCTTTTTCAGGAGAAAACAACATGAGTGGGATGGGGAAAGTGTGACTGTTGGTGGATACAAAGGAGATTGGTGATGCAGCGACTGACGTGTAGGTGTTGAGTAGGAAGACCACGTGGCATTTTTTTAATGACGTATTTTGTTTTATTATTATATGGAGTAAAGAGGTTAAAGGAGAAACATGATCATCCCATTTGGGGTAAGAAGACAGTGCTGTATAACTAAGAACAAAAGAGGTTTAAGGGTAGGGGCTCCATATATCCAGTATACTCAGTGGGCCTGGGATATCTCCGCCTAGAAATAAAGTAGTATTTTGATGTTCTTTTTGTGATGTTTTTGATGTGATAGTGTGGACTTAGGTGGGATCCAGATTGATTGTGCAGAATTGTTGATTTGGAATGGAGTGACAGTGTTTGTAGAGTGTGCGAGCGAGTGTGCAGCATATTAGTCTGAGAAAAGTGTGAGGTGTGGATGTGTGGCATATCACGAAGGGGACGGGCAGGTTATTGGAAAAGGGAAGGGGTGGGGTAAAAGACGACAAGGTAACACTGGACCAGAACCTGAATAATTAAGAATATTATATAACATATTAATTGGGGCAGGTAAGATGGAGTTGGCAACCCTACTACAGTAAATGCGTGCATCTCTACCATTGTACAAGGAGAAAATCATGAAATGTCATTGTGAGAGGGCGGCCGAAACATGGGGGGTATGTCTAAACCTTGGCCAGGAACAGGGTACAAACAACAAGGTAGTTGTTTCCCACATATACACATTCCTAGCAGCAAAGTAGAGGGAAAGAAGTTGTAGAAAATAAAGCAAGTGTTGGAACTCTGGAAGATGATAGAACATTTAGAAGATGTTCCCCATAGCCCAAAGAAGACAGTGGCCGGATGGATTCTGTCATGTGCCTGGATACATACCACACCCACTGTCCCTTCCATTCAGGAATCCACCCCCCCCCATCAGTCACTGCACTAACAGTCCAGCCAATGCAATAAACATAGCAGCGCCCTGTAGGATGTTACCCCACTCATACAGCATCAGGTTACACAAACAAGGTCTATGTCCCATTTACTGCCATTGCTCCTCCCCCTCCACCCCTCCATCCTCACAGGCCCAGTCCAGTTTCAGAACCTCCCAAATCCCATGGTATAGGCAGCCACTCACAAACAAGAACGGGAGAGCCTAGATCATAATCCACAAAAGGAGTTGGAAGATGCATTGAGGAGAAGACAGGAGGAATTGGCATGGTTGAGAATGGATAGATGGAATGGATAGAAAACACCTTTTGGGGAGGATGAATGGAGGGCAGGAGATGTTTTATTCAGAATTCATAGTACTGGGACCAAGGATGTGCACATTGAGACGGAGGGTAGAGGGCAGGGAAGACAGCGGACAGGAAGCTTGGATTACGGGATGTGGAGTGGGAACACAATGGATGAAGTGGAGGACAAAGCTCCGCCCGCTATATCACCATGGATGAAGAGCCTACGTGGGCCTATGTGGGCCAAGGATGAGGAAAATGTAGGGGCGCATGGCGGTGGCAGAGGGAAAGCAGATGGAGAAAAAGAAGGTAAAAAAGATGGTGGGGTGCAGTTTGCCCTGTTGTACAAACGGCCAGGGAGGGCACAGTATGTAGCATGGTTGTACATAGACAAGAATAATTTTATAAAGGCGCTGCTGTCCCTTACAACTGGGTTGGGGAAATGGATTTATGCATTTGAAAAACAGATGTCAGGGATAACTTTGGCCGTGGGTGATTTGAAAAGTGTGCTTGTTGCCATACTAGGAGATCTGAGATATCATATTTGGGTCAAAGCAGGGTATCCTGGGGTGCGATTAGAAGATGATAGCCATGACGGGGCCCATTTCAATGATATCTTGGCTAAAGTGTGGGTGGATCTACAGTCAATAATGCAGTGCACAATGCGGGAAAATGAAGATCCTGCCCAGTATATTTTACAGACAAAACAGATGTGGAGGGCAGAAAAGCGATTGTCATGGGATCAGTCTATCCCATGTTTCTATTTTGTGGTTAAATAATGGCTCCCAAGGAGGTGCGGAAGACTCTCAACAAGATGGGGGGATCTGTTACGTTCACCTGATATCGGGCATCTGGAAGGCTCTGATATCTGGAACCCTGGATACGTAGTTGCCCATTGCTGAATAATAAATCTGCAATTACAAGAGGGAGGATTTGTGATAACTGTCTCTAATGGGTGAATCTCCCACCTCCCTCTGACTGATTCCCTTCCCACTGGGTTCTTTCCTCACCTTAGTTATTTGTAGGGTGAGCTATAGGTCCTGCGTTTCTTGTGCAGGGGCGCTTAACATTTGTTGGCGATCTGCCCGAGTTGCTTCACTGGTTCATTACGCCTTCCTTGGGCCCAGGCTTGCTGTGACCCCGAATCTGCTGGTAGGCAGGTAGGTTTGTTAATTGTAAATCCTTGTTCTGTTTATGGTGGGAATTCATTAATGTCTTTATCTCCTTCTTTTCAGATGCGAAGGTCTTGATGCTGGCGTGCTGGATGGAGTGGCACGCTTTCTAGGTCTTTATTGTCTTTTGAAGCTAATCTGTGTTTTCTTCTTCTTTTCCTCACAGGCCGCTGTGGTGCTGCGAGTGGATGAAAGTGAGATGAAAAACAGGCCCCGGAATCCGTTAAGGCAAGTACAGCACTGTGCGGTTGTTTAATATTGAAAGTGAACCTGAATATGTCCCTTTTCCTTTGCAGATGTTGCTATGCTGCTCCGGATGGAAACGTGGTGTAGTGTGATGGAATTCAGGTAAGACTGATGGAATTCGATGTTTTGGAAGCATGCGTTTCTTTCTCGTTATTGCAGATCGCAATGTTCAAACAGCAGTTGTGGTAGCTGTTTGCCGGAAGTCCTTAAGCTAGTACTCACAGGTGAGTGATGTTTATTCTTCTCTCGGTTTCCACAGATTGCAGCCCAATTGAGATGCTGACTGCTGGATGGTGTTTTCTCAGGTAAAACAGAATAATCTTTTTCTTGTTCTTGCAGGATTACAGGAAGATGCTGAAGACCAGGATCTGGACACGGTGAGCCTCACGCTGCGGGTTGCAGAATAACATGAAGCGTGTTCTGCAGTCAGGGTGTGGTTTATATACCCAGGTAAAGTAGTACCAGGGAAAGTAGTTCCAGGCCTGCCACACCCAAAACACTAGACCGCATGGCTTGGTTCTTAGAACTAGACTGTGTGGGTGCTTCCATGTTGGATTTAAAGGCCCATGTACATAAATGGGACCTAGTTTGAACAGCCCTTCCTTCCTACATATGAGCCTGGAGCCAAAGGCACCAGGACTGGCTCCAGGAGCCCTTTTGCAGTGGTTTTAAGGCCCTCAGGGTTCTGGTGGTGACCTGCTTGTGGCAAAACTTGTGCCCCCTAAGAGTGATCATGATAGCATCTAGGCAAAAGGGTGTGTGGAGATACAGGGGGTAATTCATAGATTTCAGCGCAGAAGCAGCGCATGCCATGATTTGCCTGGTGCGAGTGGGGTACACGTATGCCGGGGTGCACGGGGAGTTTTACACACGATTTGCCTGGCGCGAGCGGGGTACGCATATTCCGGGGGTGCGCAGGGAGTTTCACACATGATTTGCTTGGCGTGAGCGGGGTACGCATATTGTGGGGGTGTGTGGTGAGTTTCACACAAGATTTGTTTGGCGTTAGCGGGTATGCATATTCCGGGGGTGTGCAGGGAGTTTTACACGCAAATCACCTGGTGCGGCAGGTTACATGTATTTCGGGGGTGCGCAGGGAGCTTTACACGTGATCGGCCTTGCGCGAGTGGGGTACGCGTATTCCGGGGTTGCGGTGGGAGTTTTACCCACGATCGGCCTTGCGCAAGCGGGGTATGTGTATTCCGGGGGTGCGCGTGGAGTTTCAAATGCCAGCAGGCCCCGACTCATGTACCCCACCCACCCCCATTGACGCCAACCTGCCAGCAGGCCCTGACTCATGTCCCCCACCCCACCCCCATTGACGGCAACCTGCCAGCAGGCCCCGACTCATGTCCCCCACCCCACCCCCATTGACGGCAACCTGCCAGCAGGCCCAGACTCATGTCCCCCACCCCACCCACATTGACAGCAACCTGCCAGCAGGCCCTGACTCATGTTCCCCCACCCAACACGTCATCACAATCCAGACCCATGGCCCTTATGGCCACCCGAATCCCACCCCACGCTACCCCAGTCCAAATACCAAACCAAGCATTCCATCCACTCCACATTGAAATCCCCATGTCATGATAGAAAACAAATAACCAGCATGCCCATGAATACATGTCCGTCAGACCCACACAATGGCGACACATGACTGAGTACAAGTAAAGTAGAGAAAAAAACTGCATTAAATACCAAACAGAATGAATAAAACAAAAGCACAGAAGAACAAAAAAAGATAAATCCAAGTCCGGATGTCCAGAATTGAGCAACAAAACTGAAGGCTGTAATCAACAAAATCCAAAGTAAAATGGCTCCAAAGTGTCAGTTCATAAAACAAAATCCAAAGTTCCAAGAAAAGCAAAGCTTTTCTTCATGGGTCAAAAAATAAAGTAAATCCAGGTCCATAACTATATACAAATGAATATTCAAGGGTCCATGAGCCCAACAATCCAAAGGAAACCTAACCAAAAACCGACCTAATGATTGATTGATTGATATTTTATTTCTATCACGCTCATACACAAGTGTTTCAGAGCGCGACCAGGCAGGGAAAGGGAACAGGGGAGAACAAAAACAATGATTTTACTAGGCCCAGTGACATTGAGAATGTGCAAGTGCAGGCTAGAGGAAGAAGGGGGAGAAGTGCATGGAAGGGGTAACAAAAGGAGAGTGCGGAGCGAGAAGGGAAAAAAAACAAAATTAATAATAAAATAAATAAAAAGGCAACAAACAATGGGAGTGCAGCCAGCAAGTGCTGGGGTTATGGCAGCAGGCCGTATAGGTCTGAAAGTGCAGGAAGAAAAGCGGAGGGCTGTATGGGTACAGATAAAGACCCCAGTGCAGGGGGGGGCCCGGAGGCAGTGCATGAGGGTGGCAAGATGAGCAGGTACCTGGGCCCAGAGGACAGAGGGTGGCCAGGTGCATGGTGCCGAGGGAGAGCAGAATCAACAGGGGAGAGGGGAGGTGAAGGCAGAAGCAAAGAGGAAGGTTTTGAGGTGCTTCCGGAACCGGAGAAGGTTATCTTCACATTTTAGAGTGGCAGGGAGGCTGTTCCAGAGGAAGGCCCCAGCCGAAGACAGAGATCTACCCCCAGCTCATTTCTTTGAGAAACGACTGACCCTGAGGGAATTAGAGGTAGAGGAGCGGAGTGCTCAAGATGGGAGGTATTTGCGGAGGGATAGCTGAATGCAGAGGGTTTTGAATGTAATCCTTGCATCCACATGGAGCCAATGGAGAGATTTCAGAGCTGGAGAGATATGATCCCAGGGCTTGAGGCCATGGACAAGTCTCGCAGTCCTTTTCTGGATAAATTGTAAAAGGCGGAGAGTAGAGGCAGGTAGATTAGGAAAGAGGCTGTTGCAATAGTCCAGCTTAGAGAGAACCAGAGCTTGGGAGACAGTGACCTTCTGGAGGAATGAGAGGAAAGGAAGAATACCTCTGAGGAGGTGCAGTAGGAGGTTTGACTTTTTTGATACATCAGTGATGTGGGCAGCGACGGAGAGTGTGGAATCAAAGGTGACACCAAGGTTATTGGCCTTGCAGGTGGGGATAGGAGGAGGGCCAAGGGAGGCTGGCCAGAGAGTGAGGGGAAAGGAAGGTGATGGTGTGCAAATGAGGAGGATCTCAGTCTTGCTGGCATTAAGACAAAGATCGTTGGCGGCACACCATTCTTGGATGGCAGTTAGGCAATCACTGATGAGAGAGGTGGAGGAGGTGGCCAAGGGCAGACTGAAAATGAGTTGAGTTTTGCCTGCATAGCACTGGAAGTTTGGCAGAAAATGGCAATACAGCGGGCGAGAGTTGCCAGGTATTGGTTGAAAAGCCAGGGCGAGAGGTTAGACCCCTGGGGAGCACCACAGGTAGAGAGGAAGACAGATGATAGGAAGGACCCAAGTTTGACCTGGGAAGGTCGATCAGAGAGGAAAGAGGTCAGCCAGGCCATGAATAACTATTTACAAAAAGGCGGGGCATAGTCCATGCACCCCAAATAAAAATTTAAAAAAAGGAAACCTACACCTACATAACTATTTACAAAGGCAGCAGGCTAGTCTGATGGCTCATTCATTGATGTTCCAGGCCAGGGCATCATCGAAATCCACATTGATGTTCCGGAGGCAGGCCTCTTCCATGGCCATGAGGTCTCGCAAAGATGCAGCCATGGTCTCCTCCAACTCCCTGCGAGTTGCCTCGAGGCACTCAGCCCACCTCAATGACCTGTGCATGGAGTTCTCCGCCCTGACCATTGTGAGCCGTGCCATCTCCGCCCGCCGCCGCAATGCACCTATTTGCTGGCCCAACCGCTGCCACACGGAAGGCACTCCCAATTCTGGGTCCTTCTGCCCGCCGGCCGATGCCTGCTCCGATGATGTTGATGGCCCCGAGGCCACATGCCTCCCATACCGAGTCTGCTGCTGCTGCCTTTCTGCTGCCTGCCGCCACCACCATGACTGCCTCCGGTAGATGGCAACACCCGTGGCCATCGTGCAGGTGCCCTGCTTGAATGTGCCTGCACATCATCCGTTGCCAGGGGTCCAGTTGCTGGGGTGACCACCTGGGCTGGAGCTCCGACTCCCGACTGTGGCAGGGATGGGATCTCCACCAGCCTGTCTGCGTTGGTTGGGACAGGTCCACAGTGGGCCCTGGTGGCATGTGGGCCAGAAGACGTCACAGAGAACGACTGGCGTATAGTGTGCACAGAGGAGGAGAGGGCCGCAAGACAGAGCGACACATGGAGGAAACCCCCAAACACGAGCCCTCTCAAGTGGGCCACATTGGCACACGTCTCTTTGTGATGAAGTGCGTGGTCACCCCAGGAAACACGCACGTCATCACGAATTACACCTTTGCGCAACGCGACACCAATGAGGACAGACTCTATCCTGTCACGGGTCCCCACGTCCGCAGGTAGAGGAGTGCCAGATGACGTGGACCTCCTCCATACCTGCGGATGGGCCTTGGACGGGGCATCCCTGCTGGTGCATGGTGATGCAGTCACTGTGTCAGGGACAGTGACATGCACAGGCCCAACTGCGGCGACCTGTGCTGCCTCCTGCCCCTGCCCCTTAACTGCACTACTTGCACCAGTGGAACCACCCCCACCAGGCCCCATGTGCAGCTTGGATGTGGCCTCCTCCTCCTCCGTACACACCACCAACCTGGATGTCTCCATACCATCTTCTGCTATTGGCAGCCGCTGTGGGGGCTCACCCACCCCTTCCGCTGCTGCCATAGTGGCAGACGCGGCACCAGTCCCCTCGCTCCCTGATGATGAAATGACCTGGGAGGGTGACTGGGCCTTGCGTCGCTGTCCGGGTGAGGCATACCTGCCGCTTTCCTCCACAGCGCCGTCTCCGTCCTCTTCTTCACTCACCTCTGTGTAAAGGGAGACATTGAACACAAGCATCAGGGTACTGTACAATAGTCCCCTAGACAAAAAGAAATAGCACATGATGGCACTGTGAAACGTCACTTCCATCATGTCCCTCCACGACACATGGGTCAGTGCAGGCAACACACATGCAGGAACAGGCATGGCACATGCAACAATCATTTTCATCCATGTCCAAGGCACCGTAGATACATCCAATGGTGGGCTGAAACTCACATGCATCATGGGACATGCTGATCACATGCACACACATCACCGGAGTGTCATGCACCTGGCCCTGTATACCACAAGACACAGTGGATACAAGGATGGCTAGGCCGTATTAGTGAATCAACACATCGTCATGGACATGTGTCATGCATCCATGGCGTTTACCAGTCACTCACACACTACTCAGACACACAGACATGTACACCATGCATGTCCATGACAGCAGCACCCATCTCTCACACCCCAAACATGTCCAAGTACAGACACAGGCATGCATACATGTGTGCATTTTGCATGCTTCTCCGCATGATGCATTGTGACACATACACCATCCATGTGGGTCACGCCTGACTGGCTCACATTCAGCACCATCATGTCCCTGCACACACACATATCCATACATGACCCATGTCACACATACAGCCAAGTAGCTAACTACCACCACACTGCAACATGCACTTTTTAAAATGGAATGCATGGGCACTTACCGCTCAACTCCAGACGGGCCTCCATCCTGAGGATCTGGTGGGGAAGCACTGGGCGAATGTGCTCCAGGACCCTCATCTGCTGGATGCTAAGCTGGCCCCGGTGCCCCACTGCATCCGTTGCCGCTAAGAGGCGCCGGGCCTTCTATACTGTTTTCATTTCTATTTGGAATTTTCATTTTTCAGTTTTATTTTTACTTTTTTTTTTTTTTTGAAAATTCTTTTGCTTCTATTGTACATTCATGTTACAGTGTGTTGCTGTGTGTGGCACCTGTAGGCATCCACTGTGTGTTCCGGCTGGGCCCATGCAGGCTTGTCCTCTGTTTGTGTTAGCAGCTTGGGGTCCTGACACATATGCCACTCCTGCTTCCCCTTTCCATGGGCTTGCAAGGGTGTCACCGTGTGACAGTAACTTACACGGAGGCATTGGGCTTCCATCAGTTGTGTGGCCAGTCTGTAGTCCAAACTGTGTATACACCCCTAGTGGGTATTGCTGAAGATTTCTCCACTGCATGGTTGATTTGTATATTGTATAACATACTGGCCATTATGCATATTTGCACATAGCTTCTCCATGTGTTAACTTGCCTGTGTCGATTGCAGATGCAGTTCATGTTCGATGCAGTAACCTGCCACATTTACCTACCAACAACACACTGGAGATTGAAGGGGTCGATGTGCTGCCTTTGTCAGGTTGCAACACTTGCACTACTGTCATTGGTTATTGTCATACATTGCCACTGTTGGGTCCTGTATGCAATGTTTTGCAGGACACATGCTGTCACTATGATCCTGCACACTACTGGGGGCGCATATAGCAGCTGGCCACCAGAGCAGTCAAGGGAGCGGAAACGTGACTTCAGCACTCTGAATGTGCGCTACACTATGCCGCGGGTTGCAATATGGGCTGAGTTGTATCTTAACTCGGGTGGTGGGGTTCCGTATTGGCATCATCATGTAGGTGCTCAGAGGGTAGGTACTGTCCCCTGGGGAGCTGATAATGGTTGTCATTAGTTGGGTTTTGCCATTTGTCAGCGTGTGAAATGCAACAATGTCCCCTGTCACCTGTTAGGATAAGACAGGCTTAGCAAGTTGAACATGACCGTCTCGATCATTGAGGGAGGAGTGGTGTGTTCCCCCCAGGAATCTGCCACATATGGACAATTTTGGTCATACCTGTTCTGAGGACAGCAGCCAGAGGAGTACCAGCACACCCCGACCTGTTCATTTACAGGGTTACAGTGTTGTTTAATACAGTCCCCCACAGCCCACCATGGCCAATCAGTGCTGGAAAGTACCATCTGAATTATTATTCAGGCCGGCTCAGCCCCAAGGACATGTTGCAGGGACCATCATTATGTTAGATCTAGAAGTGGTGTTGGTGTGATACGAGAAAATTGTCCTGAGAGGGATGGATAAAGGTGGAGGAGAGTGGCACACAGTGTTGTACATAGATCCAACCCAATGTTTGAAGGAAGTGACAGACAGAGATTTGTTTGAGGACAAGGACAATGAGAGAGAGATTAACAAGGACTATGAGGGGGAGATTATCCTGGTAGTTTGTGTTTCATGTAAGATCATGATACAATATCGCCATATACCATGTCCCATGTTTGTAGCAGAGAGCATCCCATCCTTTCTCAAGATGATTTAGCACAGGTACCTGACAATTTGTGCACAACCAATCCCCATGACGTAGGGCTCCTGCAGAGTGTTGCACCAGTACAGATTCCCCTTAAAACGGGTGCAGTGTTGCCCAGAGTAAGGCAGTACCCCCTGTCCAAAGAAGTGGAAGAGGAAATAAATGATACTAGTACTAATAGCCTGATGCTCTATAGGGAAATAAGATTGTCCAAAGAAAAAATTAACACTCTGATCCACGAAGAAATGGAGAAAGGTACGAACAAAATGCTACAAGTGTAGATTAGAAAAAAACAGACAATCCTGGAAGAAATAGGAAGTACAGAAGAGGAACTCGTTACTAATCCTTCAAAGACAGCAAAAAAGTTTGAAGTAATGGACTGGTGTGACACACAGCCGAAAGCATTGAGCTATAAGTCTGTAGCTCACTTACCTTTCTTTGTGCAAAATATAAACGAGCCCCTCGGTTACCTCCTGAAATTTCCAAACAAGAAAATTCGCTCAACTTTTCTAAGAGCAAGACTTAACATCTTGAAAACAAATGAAGTACTGGGAATTCATGGTAAATCGAATGATAACCTCTGCCGGTTCTGTATGACACCTGATACAATAGAAACTTTGAAGCACATGACCCTTGAGAGCTCAGGCTTAACCTCCAACAGAAAAATCCATCTCAGGCACCTACACTCGGAATTTTCAAGGATGGACGAAGATTACTGGTGGATGTTCTTGATGAACGGGCTAAGTCGAAGACCAGTTATAGGAATGGGAAATTTTGTCCACAGCCTCGAGCTGGACTCACGAACTTAGAAGGTGCAACATGAAAGGATTTAGCCCTCGCAATGCGACCAAAGAAATTTTAAAGAAAACAAAATGAAGAAATAAATCTAATTCACAGAGGACACAGTTTAAATTGTGAAAACTGTTGACACAGTTAAATACACACAAAAAAAATGACACTTCACAGAACTCTCTCCCTGCAACACAGCCATATACCCCACCAAAATATCAAAGTATTGTAGATGGAGGATGATTTTACGCCCTCAGAACGATATAGTACAAGCTGAGTTTCCAGTTGTGCACAATCACGCGACAATACTATGCAATATACCCACCGCAGCAACCCACTTTACTGTAATTGATTTGAACAACACACTTTTCTTGGTTTCATTCCATCCTGATTCCCAATACCTCATAGCATTTACACATGGTGAGATGTGATTCCAAAACACAAGGATTCCCCAAGGGGACTGTGAGTCTCCCAGTATTGTTAAGAGTGTTATATGAAGATCTGGGGAACTTACACACGGCAAGCATGTTCATTCAGCATATGGATGACTCATTAGTGTGTAGTGACAATGAACAACAGTGCAGGAACAATTCCATCATCCTGTTAAAATGGCTGGCTGACAAATGGTATAAAGTGGACATGGCAAAGCTTCAGTATTGTCAACAGGAATTATATCTCAGCCAACTATTTTCTGTTAATGCCAAAAAAATAAGACCAGTTCAAACTGCAGCAGTATGCAGTCCACCCCAACCAGTGGTGCTTAAGGATATGCAGAGGTTCCTGGGTTTGTGTAATTATTGCAGGACATGGATATTTGATGACATGCCATACACACAACCATTACTGCAGGCACTTAAAGTGGCCCAAAAGACAAGAGGCATCCTCACATGAACGGAGGCAATGCTCACTAGTTTTCAAGAACTAAAGGATTTTATTGCCACAGTCCTGTTTTAGCAACACCAGATTATACAGAAGAGTTTAATCTCTTTTCACACTCAGACGGTCAGATGATGATGGCATTCCTGACACAGAAAAACACAATGGGTCAGGTGCCTTTGGCATATTATATCGGCATGTTGGACTCAGTAAAGCAGGGACAATTACTGTGTGAACAAGATCTGGCTTCAGCAGCCTTTGAGATAGAAAAGTTAGCCTCTATCATGATGGGATGCTCAGTAATACCATATATGGAGCATGCCATAGTTGCCATGTAAGAACGGTATAAACCCACCCTGACCACACATAGAACATTGGCCTACAAGGTCATACTTTACTGCCCTTCTATTCACATTGTTCGATGTAAAACAGTGAAGCCAGACAATTTCCTGATAGAACCAATCACTGACACTGATGAAGAATATGATTGCACAACATATGAAAGTCCTGATGATGATATTCCAAAAACACGAGATTGTCCTCTTTGGGGTGGAGAAGTGTATATTTGTTGACGGATCAGCGACTATTGACCAGAAGACTTGTAAATGGCACACAGGGACAGCTGTGTTCTGGTTAGTAAATGAAGAATATGAATTACTAGTGCAGAAAAGACTACCTATGCATTACTCAGACCAAGCTGCTGAGTTTATTGCTTTGATAGAAGTGCTTGAGGCATCCCAATGGTGCAGAGTAACCATTTACTCCGATCTGGCCTATGTAACTATCACAGTACACTGTGGGCTTTCACAATGGAAAGGAGATAATTTAAATGAGCAGATGCATCCCCAGTGCACATGCTCCCCTGCTAGACAGATTAATGTATGCCCTGTCACGGCCCACTCTAATGGCAGAGGTGAATGGCAACAAAGGTAGCAGCTTATCTCCCAGTACCAGTCATTACAGAATACCCCGAGATAGAGAGTATGAAGTTACAATTGCAAGTTCCATATGGATCACTACGAGTTACTCAAATAATTGAGCTGAAGGGTCAAGCACTGCAGGTTGAAAAACATCTATGGCAGAAATTAGTGTGTGAGGAGTCCCCACAGATCTCATATGGAGGCATGCAACCACAGGTAAGGTGGTAGTGCCCAAGGAATTGGTGATGTAGCATTTGAACAGCTGCACCACCCCTCCGAAACAGCACATTAATGTGAACATAAAGGAGGATTGGTACGTGCCCAAACCACAGGAGTTACTTACTGTATTAATTTCTAATTGCATGATCTGACAGACCTACAATACAGGGCAAACACTGCAGATGCTGCGTGGGTCATTGCCTCACCCCAGATCGCCATTCTACAAATTACACATTGATTTCGGTAGACATGGGAGACCGCTGCAAATCTTTTTGTTATTTGACTGTGGTACTTTACCCCTTTTCCCGTTAGGTTGAGGCTAGACCTTGTGCTCATCCAGATGCTAAGTCTATAGCCAAACGTCTAGTAAGATAAGTGTATCCCCACTTGGGAGTATGTGAAATACTAAGGTCCAATAATGGAACCCACTAGTTTAATGAAATATTTAAAAAAATAACTGATTTTTTAGGCATCAAGTACAAATTGTGCTCCATCTACCACCCTCAAGCCAATATAGTTGTTGAGCAGATCAATGGCCTTCCAAAGGATAAGCTTTCTAAGTTATGTGTCACCCTTAAAAAGAAGTGGGTCCATTGTTTGCCGCTGGCCTTCTTCAGTATGAAGACACATCCCTGCAAGGACCATTATATCTTCCCTTATGAAATAGTGACAAGGCAGTGCATACATACACCACTTTCACCCATGCAAAGCGCCTCTGATGCTCACAGGGCTGCATCCATTTTGGGTGATGAATTTAAAATGTGTTTGGCTGATCTTATGAAATCAATAAAGATTATCTCTCAACAGATAGCACCACAGTGAACAGAAGAAGAAAACAGCACTACACCAGAGTCTGTGAGCTTGCCACCCATTCAGCTGAGTCCTGGTGACTTAGTGTACATTAAGAATGTGTCCGAGGTACAGTGGCCCATTGGAGTGGTCTATGCCACTCCATTGGCAGTCTAACTGAAGGAGCTGCAGTATTAGGTGCACCTCTCGGATGTCCAATGATCCCCATATAGCACCTATTGAAACTAAATCTGCAGTACAAGGCTAATTGACATCATTATTGTTTCCTTTACGTGCACCTACAACATATTCTTCTTTTCCATTGAACTCTTTTCTAGTGCTTGTCCACTTATTTCTGCTTGAATATTACTCGTTTCTGTGTATTTCTCTGAACCAAATGACCTCAACACAGCACTGCTATATCATCTCACCCAGTATTAACAACAATAACACCCTCATTTTTGGGTTTCTCCTGCTACAATGTTCGCTAAATGTTCTCATACAATCATTAATGCAGTTATAAATATGATGAGCACCGTACAAAATGAAATATTGTATAATGTTTCTCGGTCTGTACAGACTTCTTATTATATTCATTGAGTGATCAATGTGTTGAAATATATGTTTTTTTGGCTTTATGTTAGGTTTCAGCATTTATACACTCAGCCAGGTTATATGGTTGAGGCATATAAAGGATGTGTGTGTTATAGAGGGTTATATACAAAATGAAGATGATCTCTTACGGTATGGTACAGTTCACACTGATGCTCTCTCAGACAATTTCATAAACGTACAACAAACCCGGGTAATTGACACAGTTGCATGGCAATGGAAACATGGAGGGAACCGGGGGCTGGATGACGTGAGGGAATATGACCAGTATGAAGGGGTTGTGTTCAATACAATGTCTGATGTGCCCCATCCAGAATTCAGTAACATGTGATACAGCCACATGTACTCAGTGGGGAAGCATAGGCCAAATGGAAGCTGTTATGTCTGATCTCTGATCCCCCACTCGTCGGCAGCACCCAAAGTGTTAGTATCCCAAGATATGCCATCTCTGGATGCTCAGTGTCTGGTTCATCTAGCACTGTGCAGGGTTCATAGTTTGTTCCATGGAGATGGAGTACATATTGTGTTGCTGGATAAAGAAAAGTGCACAAAAAATGACAAAGACCCACAATGTAAGTCGCACCCACTGCTAAAAATGAACAGTGTGTTGTTTGTATCAAACACATGGCAGGAAGCAGTAGTGAGCTGCATTGCAGAGGGGGTTGGCAGGGTTCAACAAAGAAGTCATGAGTAATGTCAACAAGAACAGTTTAGTTTAGTTTATTATTTGTATAACGCCGCCTGGCCCTAGGGCATCCAGTGTCACTGTATGGGACACATACATCCCAAAAATGGCATTGATTGAAACAAAAGAAACGCCTGTGAAGGTGCAGGTGGCAGAAGAATATGAGTTCTGTTTTCAAGGACTTGAGACTTTTCCGGTGGGAACCAACAGCATATTTTACAAGACACTATGCATACCTCATCAAAGCAAGGGCATGGCAGGTATTATGGACATCTATTGGGTGTGTGTGACCAGCAAGTGTGCATGCATCTCCCACCATCATGGAGAGGGGCATGTTCACTGGCAACATGAACTTCAGCCATCCTTGTGGTTGCTTAAGCACACTTAACCATAGCACCAACATCTGTCACAACCCAATTGAAGCAACCCCCATCCCAGCCCCGCAAGCAAGAAGAAAGAAGTGCCCACTAAGAACACAGAAGAGGAGATCAAACTCTCTATCTGAAGACTTCTTCAAACGGTTGAAAGAAATTGCAGACAAATATCGATGGTATACCGAGACAGGGGTCTTCTTCACGTCACTCATGCTACCAAGGGTCCATGCCGCAGCCAATGCAAAATGGCTCATAATAATCAGTTGGAATATGATCCAGTTGGCAAATGACACAGCGCAAGGATTGAACGTGATCAAGAGCAAAATTAGTGTGATCCAGTTGATGCCCCTTCAGAACTGATATGTGTTGGACCTGCTGACGGCCATGGAAGGGTGCATGTGCAAAAAGATAGGATTGGCATGTTACATATGTCCACCCAAACAATGCAGAGAACGGGTCCCTGCCGCACATCAGAGGGGTTCTGCACAAACTAAAGACTGGCATGGAAGGTGAAGCAGGAGATGAAGCTGAAGATTGTTTCAAAACAATGTTCTCATCAGATCCTACATTGCTTGAAGCAGTGGTGAAGATATTTCTCTATATCGTGATGCTCCTGTTGGTGATGTTCTGCATATGCCAAATAATACTCTGGTGCTGCGTAAAGACACTTCCAAATAGTGCAATGATGATGGTAGGGGTAAGTATGGCACCTCCTAGTACAAAAGATGGGCATGCTCAAACAGACGGCCCAAAGAAACCTTGCATGGTGATAATCAACAGGCCTATAGACACCCCAGGGATTCTGACCACACCCCCAGCAGACCCAGAGAATAAATCAGAGCACATGGTCAACCTAGCAAGTGATGGGGGTGTATCTACCTCATGTGTACCCCATAGCACCCTGTCCAAGCAGCAGAAACATTAAGCCATCTGTGTAGGGTATATGTGCCCAAGGAGGGTACATGCAGGGCTTAATGTAGGATTAACTAAAGGGGGGAATCCTGGGATGCATGTCCAGCTCCCATGTCACCCAAAGCGATTTAGGTTGAGGAGAATATGTTAAGTGCAGGCAGTAGGGTCAAGTCGTGCAGCTTGACAAGTCTGGGTAACGTGTGGGGCAACTGTGTAGTGAGTTGTGGATCTTCAATTAGGTCCAGTTATAGTGTGTTTGTGTGCAGGTTCATAGCATATTGGTATGAAGAGACAAAAGACGAATATCATAACAGCCAGCCCAGTCCCACTGTGAGAAATACTGAAGTACCAACACATTAAAGTAAGACCTAGGAGTGCAGCATGGCAACGAGTCTTAAAGCTGAACTGGAAGGCCCTCGGGGCTGATAGATAACATATAATTGTATTGTGTTGCTGGCCTGAGAAATCAGAAAGGAGTGTGAATGGCCATAGGGCAAACCCATGGGAGTTGGGCTAGAGGTCCTGAGCTGCCAAAACAACGTAACCTAGATTTGGGACACTAGCTTCCCCAGGCTAATGGTCATCCTATTTGAACTGCCAGATGCACACAATAAAACACCTAAATCCCTCACAATTCGGCAGATTAGTGTGGTCCTAGAGAGGCCCAGGAGGAGTTCCACAGAGGGGCAGCTGCCAAGGGGGGAGCACAGAGCAAGATGTCCTGTGATTTGTACTACAAGGGCAAGGGGTGATGCCAACAAATCTATATGCACGCTGTGGAGGCATAGCAGCGGCACCTGCATGTCTGGGATACCAAGAGGTGTTTCTTTATTCCAGGCGGCCTATTTGCCTTCAGAATTATCCACTACCAGGTGCACATTATGTGATTTGGCCCATGGGAAGGGTAAGATTCTTAAAGGCCCGTCAATCATGTACATAGAACCTGAGGTGGAGGGGCAGTAGACCACAAATTGGGGGGCTGGAATAGATTTGCTGTAGCCTATCAGTTGAGGTACTATGGGGGAATGATATTATGTAAAAAGGGGTAAACAATGAGGGTGGGGAATGAATACGTATAATGGATGCGTCATGAGTGCTGAAGATTTACTATAAAATGACATGTTTGCTTTGAACTAACCCGTGCGCTCCATGACAGTTGGTTTACGAGGCACCTTATGACACTTTTTTCCTTTTTGTATATTGAATGAACCTTATTATCCATGCAAGCTGTGCGTCAAGCATTTTTCCTCATAGTTGCATAGTTGCAGGGTACATTCAGACTTCGGAAGCTGAGTTTCCAAAAAAATGGGTTAAATGCATTTTGAATACCCTTGCTAATGTTGGCATAACGATTGATCTACTATTAACTAACCCTGTAAAGGCAAAAACTCAACTTTAATGTTATGACTGGATTTTGACACAACAGTCCTGTGCACGTTATGTGGACTTTAATTTGCAACTATTTCCACATAAGAATCTTAGAACAATGGAAAGTTATCTCAGTAAATGTCCCTCAGCCTCCGTTAGATCTGAAATGTTAAGGCTGCGCCTAAATGTGTGCCCTACTAATCAAATTCTAGTTAGAAGAGGTTTAATTGACAAAAGCCAAGACTTTTGTTGATTTTGTAAAAACCCTAGACAGCTGGAGACTTTAGCTCATTTAATAGTAGACTGCCTTGCCCTTCTTCCACTACGAGTACAGTATTTTCGTAATTTATTGCAATTTACATGTGCTCGCTAGACAAATGAAATATAGAACACTCTGATTACTAGTTCTAGAACAGTCATACATACTGCATTAACTCAATTCAGAAAAACTATTCTGCCTCGTGATTTGTGTCCTAAGGGAAAGTTAGTATAGTACTCACGTACTCATTCTAAAATGTACATTAATAAGATTTAATACTGTTTTTAATACTTTATGAACAAAATTCCTTTCATAATTTGTAATTGTCTTTTCTTTTATTGGTGTTTTTTTGATCTTGAATTGTCATAAATATGGAATTTTGTTTGTTAATCTATATTTTAATTTTGATTCTGTGAACATTTTATGATCATCATTGTTTTTCAACATTCGTAGTCTGTTAATGTTGATCATTATTATTAATTAATTATTATTAATTGATGTATACAACTATTTTAAATCTGGTGAAAGTAAAATTTGAAAGATTGAATATTTCAGCCAAACAAATAAAACAAATTTAAAAAAAAAGAATTTCCTCAAAGGATTGTTTTTATTGTGTCTGGTTGTCTGGTGGTCTGCTTTACACTATGTAAGCGGATAACAAAAACTACAGAAAACCACAGGGTAACAATTCCATTGTATAGAAGCCATAGTGAGTGGGAACGAACAAGGGCCAATCATGCCTCATTACATTTTTACAGTTTATTGGTTAACTATTCATTTCATTTGGCAGTCCCTATGAATCATTTATTTTCCTTGATGAGCTGATATGCCTTAAATCATTGTGTAAGAACATGTTAAGTGCTGTTTTTTAGCTAATAGGTGGTTTAAATGAGATTTGAAAATGAGAAATTGTTTTTGCTCTGATCAACAACCTAGCCATTCAAAGGATTTCTCCCTTAGTGCATACCCACAATATAAGCTAGGGACGTAGGGACATTGAAATCTACATGGCTCACAATGCATGGTTCTTGCAAAGGATGCAGATGCCCACATCCTCTTCAGCTAAGTTATTAATGAGGGATATTTCATGACATATGGTATATCACCTATCTACATTTGCGTTTGAAACCTTTGAGCATTACAGCAACAACAATTTTTGAGACATCACAAAAAGACTTAGATGGCCTTTCATGACAGAATGATGAATATCTGTACCATTCCACTCCACGGATAAAAAACATGTGCTATTAATCATTTTCCAATGACAGTGAGTCTTATACTAAGTCCAAAAAACTAGAAAATCCTCAAATGAATTCCCTTTTAATTATCTCCAGATCATCAGAGGAGAAAAGTGTCCATTTGCACAATTAAATAGTCTAATAGAATATTGAATGTATGTGTGTCACAGAAAATTGGCCATCAAACATCAGACTGGAATCACTCAATTTTATCCTTATTAAATATATCCTCACATCAGAACCACATCCTTGCAAACCGGCTATTTGTTTTGCTCTTATGTGAAAGCAAAATGTGATTATAGGTCATCTTCCAACCCCTTTTATCCCAGGATATAAGCATTGTATGGATATGACTTTGTTATCTAACTGTAATCTGGCAATTCTACTGCTATAAATAGACGTCATATACATTCATAAAATGTTAAGAGAGGTAGCAACAGAAATGATACTATCCAACTTCACCTGTCTAATCATGGATTACGTAACATGTTGGTGATAGGATTCGCTGGAACACAACACCACATATCGTCATGATTCTTCCACATAACATAGCCTCTGACCCTGGAAACCTTCCCCACTCATCAGCAGTACACAGTCTCAACAACTTTCTTCAGATCCAACTGTTTTAGTTAACCTGCTGACACACTATATGAGGACAGATCATTGAATCCCATTCTACAGGCCCAAAACTATTGCACCCTCTACTCTAGGGATGCGTCCAAAAGTGTCCTCGAATATTAGAGTTTTGCAATTGGTAAAAGCAACAATTATTGACTTTGTGGAGCTCAACATGGTTGAAGTACAAGATGAAAGCCACTGCATTTATTTACATCTCCAAGTGGAGCTTGATGGTGACATTACCACAGCACTAATATTTTGAATCCTGTGTCATATGTTGATTCCGGATAGTGTTCAAACTTTCCTGACATAACACAGAACCATTGGATTTACATAATATTTTTGAGAAGTCTATAACATTTTCTGACAAACAGGATACATTGTGTCTCCAGTGCCTCTTTCATATTTCATCCCAGACCCTCATTACATAAAGTGTCAATGTATTACACGCTGTCTGCAGTTTTTTTTTTTGATATCCATGTTCAATCCATGGTCAATATGATTATCCCCAATGGCTTTTACTTTATAAATTTTGCAGCCAACACTCAGATATGTGTCAATTTAACATAGAATGTGGGATAAACCTACTCCAAACTCAAAAATTCCCCCCTAATAATATAAAATCAGATGTTGGAAAATGATCTTCAGTTGTATCCATTCCTGGAGAATATGTTAAAAAAAATAATAACATCTATTTTATCCAACAAAAGGTGACACAAAGAAAACCAAAAGAAACACTTTGATTACATCACATCACTTTTTGAGATGCCGTCAAACATGCCTTAGTTCTACCACTTGTTAAAAAGAATGGTGCTGAGCCACAAAATCCTGCCAACTATCATCCAATCTCAAGACATGGAGAAAAGAGGGACCATAGTTAACTTTGCGCTTGCCGTGTTTGTCAAGGAGATTTTCCCCTATGTTTTATTTGACTGTAATGTAACCGCATATTCAGTAAAAACAATCTGCGTCAGTGTCTGACTTGTCCTTTTGACAGGTTACAATTAAAATCATAGATGCAGTAGTCCATTGGCGAAGGAACAGAACAGCCAACACTTGTTTCGACCTGCAGGTCTTTATAAAAGTAACATGGATTCAATAAGTGGTACGCTGCTTGGGGTTGGTCTAATGGCTCCTGGGATCCATGGTTTTGTACAAGGTGTAGATGTACAAAATTCAGTTGGATAACTGGTTGCTGAATGGTTCAGATATCGCAGGACTCTATGCTTTAATGTCAGTGGTTTGAAGGTTTGGTTTCTCAAAGGTTCTAAAGATGCTGTTTGTTTAAACTGCTAGTGATCATGACTGCCCAAGTGCAGGCTTGTTAATTAATCTGAATAAGGTGTTTCATATCTAAACGGAACTTTGGGGCATTGCACATCATTTGTACTATGCTGTGCAGCCACTCGTAGGTTTTTCCCTCACTTAGTCCCTCGCTCCATTGCTCCCTTCCTCCATCAATGTCTCTGTCTTTCTCTCTATCACAACTCTCTCTCTCTCTCTCTCTCTCTCTCTCTCTCTATTACTATGTTGGTGTCTCATCACCCCACCATATCTGATCCCTATCTCAGTATACTCTCAGTCATCTGTGTCATCTCACTCTCTCTCTCTGCTGTCTCTCTTTTTCTCTCACTATCTGGCTCACAAACCTCTTTCTATTTCTAATGTACTGTATGTTACTCAATTGATCACTGGTATGATGTAATTGAAACACCATTTTTTGCCTTTTTTAGAAGGAGCCCCCTAGAGTTGGCTTCCATCTTTCTCCAACATTGCGCTTGGCAGAACTGCACATGTTAATTACCTTGCTTTCCAACTGATGATATATATATTTCAGTTTGTTTTCTATGCCTCTCTCTATCTCTTCCTCTCTCTGTCTCTCTCTATGTCTCAAAATCTCTAGATATTTCACTGTTTCCATCTACCCCTCTCCTTACTTCCTCCTCAATGTTTTCTATTTATCACTCTGTCTGTCTCTCGCTATATATATTTTCTCTTTCACACTCTATCTTCTCCTTATACTGCCCACTTTATACATGTTTCTCTCTCTGTTATTCTTACACCGCATATTTGTTGGCCTTAATGTAAAAAAGAACACGTGAACTGCTCTATACAGCAAGAGGGCTTCCTTGCCAGGATCATTCCAGCTTTCAAGATGGCCAGGATTGTCCTGAGGTGCCAGAACCAGCGAGTGGACTAAAGACTTGCCTTTGGCTCCCCACCTAAAATTTAGCACTTGGCATGTGCCACATGTTAGCTGAGCTATCAGAACATATGAAGCTTTTGCACCACCTCATCCCTAATGTACATTGATGTAGTGACCCTTGGGACATGCTTCTGCAGAGCAAGGTGGGGGCGTGTGCTAGCTACTTTTAACTTGACTCTGTTGGTCAGCTTTTGGAGAGAGATCTTGGAGCAAGAACTGTAGAAAATGTGTCACCAAGCCATTACCTATATTGAAAGCCTGCTTTTTCACACATATGCCCAAACAAGTAACCCATCTTCAGCTCCCCACACCCATGCCAGTCAATCCCACCGGCT